>NW_024058556.1:0-52246 GCF_016432855.1 Salvelinus namaycush
TTACAGTGTTTATGTACATGTGGTGGACTATATGATACTGTTACAGTGTTGATGACTATATGATACTGTTAGTGTTGATGACTATATGCTACTGTTACAGTGTTTATATACATGTGGTGGACTATATGATACTGTTACAGTGTTGATGACTATATGATACTGTTACAGTGTTGATGTACATGTTGTTGACTATATGATACTGTTACAGTGTTGATGTACATGTGGTTGACCAAATGATACTGTTACAGTGTTGATGTACATGTGGTTGACTATATGATACTGTTACAGTGTTGATGTACATGTGGTTGACTATATGATACTGTTACAGTGTTGATGTACATGTGGTTGACTATGATACTGTTACAGTGTTGATGTACATGTGGTTGACTATATGATACTGTTACAGTGTTGATGTACATGTGGTTGACTATATGATACTGTTACAGTGTTGATGTACATGTGGTTGACTATATGATACTGTTACAGTGTTGATGTACATGTTGTTGACTATATGATACTGTTACAGTGTTGATGACTATATGATACTGTTACAGTGTTTATGTACATGTGGTGGACTATATGATACTGTTACAGTGTTGATGACTATATGATACTGTTAGTGTTGATGACTATATGCTACTGTTACAGTGTTTATATACATGTGGTGGACTATATGATACTGTTACAGTGTTGATGACTATATGATACTGTTACAGTGTTGTTGACTATATGATACTGTTACAGTGTTGATGTACATGTTGTTGACTATATGATACTGTTACAGTGTTGATGTACATGTGGTTGACCAAATGATACTGTCACAGTGTTGATGTACATGTGGTTGACTATATGATACTGTTACAGTGTTGATGTACATGTGGTTGACTATATGATACTGTTACAGTGTTGATGTACATGTGGTTGACTATATGATACTGTTACAGTGTTGATGTACATGTGGTTGACTATATGATACTGTTACAGTGTTGATGTACATGTGGTGGACTATATGATACTGTTACAGTGTTGTTGACTATATGATACTGTTAGTGTTGATGTACATGTGGTTGACTATATGATACTGCTACAGTGTTGATGTACATGTGGTTGACTATATGATACTGTTACAGTGTTGATGTACATGTGGTTGACTATATGATACTGTTACAGTGTTGATGGGCATGTGGTTGACTATATGATACTGTTACAGTGTTGATGTACATGTGGTGGACTATATGATACTGTTACAGTGTTGATGTACATGTGGTTGACTATATGATACTGTTACAGTGTTGATGTACATGTGGTTGACTATATGATACTGTTACAGTGTTGATGTACATGTGGTTGACTATACGATACTGTTACAGTGTTGTTGACTATATGATACTGTTACAGTGTTGTTGACTATATGATACTGTTACAGTGTTGTTGACTATATGATACTGTTACAGTGTTGATGTACATGTGGTGGACTATATGATACTGTTACAGTGTTGATGTACATGTGGTTGACAATATGATACTGTTACAGTGTTGATGTACATGTGGTTGACTATATGATACTGTTACAGTGTGGTTGACTATATGATACTGTTACAGTGTTGATGTACATGTGGTTGACTATATGATACTGTTACAGTGTTGATGTACATGTGGTTGACTATATGATACTGTTACAGTGTTGATGTACATGTGGTTGACTATATGATACTGTTACAGTGTTGATGTACATGTGGTTGACTATATGATACTGTTACAGTGTGGTTGACTATATGATACTGTTACAGTGTTGATGTACATGTGGTTGACTATATGATACTGTTACAGTGTTGATGTACATGTGGTTGACTATATGATACTGCTACAGTGTTGATGTACATGTGGTTGACTATATGATACTGTTACAGTGTTGATGTACATGTGGTTGACTATATGATACTGTTACAGTGTTGATGTACATGTGGTTGACTATACGATACTGTTACAGTGTTGTTGACTATATGATACTGTTACAGTGTTGTTGACTATATGATACTGTTACAGTGTTGTTGACTATATGATACTGTTAGTGTTGATGTACATGTGGTTGACTATATGATACTGTTACAGTGTTGATGACTATATGATACTGTTACAGTGTTGATGTACATGTGGTTGACTATATGATACTGTTACAGTGTTGATGTACATGTGGTTGACTATATGATACTGTTACAGTGTTGTTGACTATATGATACTGTTACAGTGTTGTTGACTATATGATACTGTTAGTGTTGTTGACTATATGATACTGTTACAGTGTTGATGTACATGTGGTGGACTATATGATACTGTTACAGTGTTGATGTACATGTGGTTGACTATATGATACTGTTACAGTGTGGTTGACTATATGATACTGTTACAGTGTTGATGTACATGTGGTTGACTATATGATACTGTTACAGTGTTGATGTACATGTGGTTGACTATATGATACTGTTACAGTGTTGATGTACATGTGGTTGACTATATGATACTGTTACAGTGTTGATGTACATGTGGTTGACTATATGATACTTCTACGGTGTGGTTGACTATATGATACTGTTACAGTGTTGATGTACATGTGGTTGACTATATGATACTGTTACAGTGTTGATGTACATGTGGTTGACTATATGATACTGCTACAGTGTTGATGTACATGTGGTTGACTATATGATACTGTTACAGTGTTGATGTACATGTGGTTGACTATATGATACTGTTACAGTGTTGATGTACATGTGGTTGACTATACGATACTGTTACAGTGTTGTTGACTATATGATACTGTTACAGTGTTGTTGACTATATGATACTGTTACAGTGTTGTTGACTATATGATACTGTTACAGTGTTGTTGTACATGTGGTGGACTATATGATACTGTTACAGTGTTGATGACTATATGATACTGTTACAGTGTTGTTGTACATGTGGTTGACTATATGATACTGTTACAGTGTTGATGTACATGTGGTTGACTATATGATACTGTTACAGTGTTGATGACTATATGATACTGTTACAGTGTTGATGTACATGTGGTTGACTATATGATACTGTTACAGTGTTGATGTACATGTGGTTGACTATATGATACTGTTACAGTGTTGATGTACATGTGGTTGACTATATGATACTGTTACAGTGTTGATGGACATGTGGTTGACTATATGATACTGTTACAGTGTTGATGTACATGTGGTTGACTATATGATACTGTTACAGTGTTGATGTACATGTGGTTGACTATATGATACTGTTACAGTGTTGATGGACATGTGGTTGACTATATGATACTGTTACAGTGTTGTTGACTATATGATACTGTTACAGTGTTGATGACTACATGATACTGTTACAGTGTTGATGACTATATGCTACTGTTACAGTGTTTATGTACATGTGGTGGACTATATGATACTGTTACAGTGTTGATGACTATATGATACTGTTACAGTGTGGTTGACTATATGATACTGTTACAGTGTTGATGTACATGTGGTTGACTATATGATACTGTTACAGTGTTGATGTACATGTGGTTGACTATATGATACTGTTACAGTGTTGTTGACTATATGATACTGTTACAGTGTTGATGTACATGTTGTTGACTATATGATACTGTTACAGTGTTGTTGACTATATGATACTGTTACAGTGTTGTTGTACATGTGGTGGACTATATGATACTGTTACAGTGTTGATGTACATGTGGTGGACTATATGATACTGTTACAGTGTTGATGTACATGTGGTTGACCAAATGATACTGTTACAGTGTTGATGTACATGTGGTTGACTATATGATACTGTTAGTGTTGATGTACATGTGGTTGACTATATGATACTGTTACAGTGTTGATGTACATGTGGTGGACTATATGATACTGTTACAGTGTTGATGTACATGTGGTGGACTATATGATACTG
This sequence comes from Salvelinus namaycush, assembly GCF_016432855.1. Lineage (NCBI taxonomy): Eukaryota > Metazoa > Chordata > Actinopteri > Salmoniformes > Salmonidae > Salvelinus > Salvelinus namaycush. Next base: position 3,967 of record NW_024058556.1, read on the forward strand.
TTACAGTGTTGTTGACTATATGATACTGTTACAGTGTTGATGTACATGTGGTTGACTATATGATACTGTTACAGTGTTGATGTACATGTGGTTGACTATATGATACTGTTACAGTGTTGTTGACTATATGATACTGTTACAGTGTTGTTGACTATATGATACTGTTACAGTGTTGATGTACATGTGGTGGACTATATGATACTGTTAGTGTTGTTGACTATATGATACTGTTACAGTGTTGTTGACTATATGATACTGTTACAGTGTTGTTGACTATATGATACTGTTACAGTGTTGTTGACTATATGATACTGTTACAGTGTTGATGTACATGTGGTGGACTATATGATACTGTTACAGTGTTGATGTACATGTGGTTGACTATATGATACTGTTACAGTGTTGATGTACATGTGGTTGACTATATGATACTGTTACAGTGTGGTTGACTATATGATACTGTTACAGTGTTGATGTACATGTGGTTGACTATATGATACTGTTACAGTGTTGATGTACATGTGGTTGACTATATGATACTGCTACAGTGTTGATGTACATGTGGTTGACTATATGATACTGTTACAGTGTTGATGTACATGTGGTTGACTATATGATACTGTTACAGTGTTGATGTACATGTGGTTGACTATATGATACTGTTACAGTGTTGTTGACTATATGATACTGTTACAGTGTTGTTGACTATATGATACTGTTACAGTGTTGATGTACATGTGGTTGACTATATGATACTGTTACAGTGTTGTTGACTATATGATACTGTTACAGTGTTGATGTACATGTGGTTGACTATATGATACTGTTACAGTGTTGTTGACTATATGATACTGTTACAGTGTTGTTGACTATATGATACTGTTACAGTGTGGTTGACTATATGATACTGTTACAGTGTTGTTGACTATATGATACTGTTACAGTGTTGTTGACTATATGATACTGTTACAGTGTGGTTGACTATATGATACTGTTACAGTGTTGTTGACTATATGATACTGTTACAGTGTTGTTGACTATATGATACTGTTACAGTGTTGATGTACATGTGGTTGACTATATGATACTGTTACAGTGTTGATGTACATGTGGTTGACTATATGATACTGTTACAGTGTTGATGTACATGTGGTTGACTATATGATACTGTTACAGTGTTGATGTACATGTGGTTGACTATATGATACTGTTACAGTGTTGATGTACATGTGGTTGACTATATGATACTGTTACAGTGTTGATGACTATATGATACTGTTACAGTGTTGATGTACATGTGGTTGACTATATGATACTGTTAGTGTTGATGTACATGTGGTTGACTATATGATACTGCAACAGTGTTGATTCTAAAGACTGCTAAAGTTTGTAATTTCCACTTTAAAATGTTAGATTTGGTTAGCCCCAATGAAAACCCCTACAAACTGTTCCCTTTTCTTTTAATGTCCGATGGTCCAGCAACATCCTCAGACAGTTTCTTTCAGTTTTAGTCTCTGGAAAAGGTTCAAATCAAGGTCATGTGACATGATAGCCCGAAACACAGGGCCCTAATTATAATCCACATAATAATTCACATGTCCTGTTGCTGCATGATTATTTTCATGCTGTGAGAAAGTGGTCAAATTAAGAAAGCTGATCTGAACATCTGCGTGGGGGTTTGATAAATGCAGGCCACATAGTGCCACAGTGTAGACATGACACCTGACCTTTATAGCTCTTTTCTTTCTGATTATGTCATTCTACTGTTTCCATGGCAATATCTCAATCCATGTAATATATGTATGCCCACGTTCATACCACACAGAGAGAGGCACTGTTAGGGCAAACCACTATCACCCCTGGCACCATTGGTTGACACGACACTCTGTCCCTGCCAAAGCGTGTGTGTGTGTGCGTGCGTGTGTGTGAGAGTGAGAAAGTGAGCGAGTGAGAGAGAGAGAGACGGAGAGAAAGAGAGAGTCAAAAGTTTGGACACACCTACTCATTCAATTTACTATTTTCTACATTGTAGAATAATAGGGAAGTGATCAAACTATGAAATAACACATGGAATCATGTAGTAACCAAAAAATGGTTAAACAAATCAACATTTATTTTATATTTGAGAATCTTCAAAGTAGCCACCCTTTGCCTTGATGACAGCTTTGCACACTCTTGGGATTCTCTCAACCAGCTTCCCATGGAATGCTTTTCCTACAGTCTTGAGGGAGTTATGTTGAGCACTTGTTGGCTGCTTTTCCTTCACTCTGCGGTCCAACTCCTCCCAAACCATCTCAATTGGGTTGAGGTCGGGTGACTGTGGAGGCCAGGTCATCTGATGCAGCACTCCATCACGCTCCTTCTTGGTCAAATAGCTGTTACACAGCCTGGAGGTGTGTTGGGTCATTGTCCTGTTGCAAAACAAATGATAGTCCCACTATGCGCAAACCAGATGGGATGGCGTATCGCTGCAGAATGCTGTGGTAGCCATGCTGGTTAAGTGTGCCTTGAATTCTAAATAAATCACTGACAGTGTCACCAGAAAGCACCCCACACCATCACACCTCCTCCTCCATGCTTCATGGTGGGAACCACACATGCAGAGATCATCTAATCCCCTACTCTGCGTCCCACAAAGACATGGCGGTTGAAACAAAAAATCTCAAATTTGGACTCATCAGACCAAAGGACAGATTTCCACCGGTCTATTGTCCATTGCTCGTGTTTCTTGGCCCAAGCAAGTCTATTCTTCTTTTTGGTGTCTTTTAGTAGTGGTTTCATTGCAACAGTTCCGCCATGAAGGTCTGATTCATGCAGTCTCCTCTGAACAGTTGATTTTGAGATGTGTCTGTTACTTGAACTCTGTGAAGCATTTATTTGGGCTGCAATTTCTGAGGCTGGTAACGCTAATGAACTTATTGTCTACAGCAGAGGTAGCTCTGGGTCTTCCTTTCTTGTGGCGGTCCTCATGAGAGCCAGTTTCATCATAGTGCTTGATGGTTTTTGCGACTGCACTTGAAGAAACTTTAAAAGTTCTTGAAATGTTCCACACTGACTGACCTTCATGTCTTAAAGTAACGATGGACTGTCATTTCTCTTTGCTTATTTGAGCTTTTCTTGCCATAATATGGACTTGGTCTTTTACCAAATAGGGCTATCTTCTGTATACCACCCATACTGTACCTTGTCACAACACAACTGATTGGCTCAAACGCATTAACTTCTTGTGGGCAGGGGCCAGCATTTTCACTTTCGGAAAAATAGCATGCAAAAATTCAACTGCCTGCTACTCATCCCCAGAATATAAGATGTGCATATTATTAGTAGATTTGGATAGAAAACACTCTGAAGTTTCTACAACTGTTTGAATCATATCTGTGAGAATAACAGAACTTATGTAGCAGGCAATACCATGAGGACAAACCATTCAGAATTTGTATTTTTTTGATGTCACTGTCTTTTCAATTAGTTTTTTTAGAGACACCAGATTTCTAATTGACTTGCTTGCAGTTCCTACCGCTTCCACTGGATGTCACCAGTCCTTGGAAATTGGTTGAGGTTATTCCTTTGTGTACTGAAGAAGTAGGGCTATCGTAAATGAGGGTCACATAAAGTACATTTTTTGAGAGAGCCACGTTACGAAAAAAGTTGCGTCAGTTTGTTTTCTTTTGTATTGGACACAGATCATCCCGTCTTCAAACTGATCGATTATTAACGTTTAAAAATACCTAACGTTGTATTACAAAATTAGTTTGAAATGTTTTGGTAAAGTTTACATGTAACTTTTGATATATTTTGTAGAGAAGTGGCGATAGTTGGAAGCTGTGTTTTTCTGGATGAAACGGTCCAAATAAATTGATATTTGGATATATATCGACGGAATTAATCGAACAAAAGGACCATTTGTGATGTTTATGGGACATATTGGAGTGCCAACAAAAGAATTTCGTCAAAGGTAAGGCATGATTTATATTTTATTTCTGCGTTTTGTGTCGTGCTTGCAGTGTTGAAATATGCTACTCTCTCTTTGTTGACATTGTGCTGTGATCAGATAATAGCATCTTATGCTTTCGCCGAAAAGCCTTTTTGAAATCTGACATGTTGGCTGGATTCACAACGAGTGTAGCTCTAATTTGGTATCTTACATGTGTGATTTAATGAAAGTTTGATTTTTTATATCATGTTATTTGAATATGCCGCGCTGTATTTTCCCTGGCTATTGGCCGGTGGGACGTTTGCGTCCCACCTGCCCCAGAGAGGTTAAGAAGGAAAGAAATTCAACAAATTAACTTTTAACAAGGCACACCTGTTAATTGAAATACATTCCAGGTGTCTACTGTACATCATGAAGCTGGTTGAGAGAATGCCAAGAATGTGGAAAGCTGTCATCAAGGCAACGGGTGGCTACCTTGAAGAATCTCAAATATAAAATACATTTTGATTTGTTTAACCATTTTTTGGTTTTGATGTCTTCACTATTATTCTACAGTGTAGAAAATAGTATAAATAAGGAAAAGCCCTTGGATGAGTAGGTGTGTCCAAACTTTTGACTGGTACTGCAGGTTGTGAACATTCTGAGAGACAAGGCAAGAAGGCCTTTCTATGCCATCAAAAGGAACATCAAATTTCATATTCCAATTAGGAACTGGCTACAAATACTCCAATCATTTATGGAATCCATTGCCTTCCATGGTTGTGATTTCTGGGGTCCACTCACCAAACAAGAATTCACAAAATGGGACAAACACCCAATTGAGTGTGTGATGTGAGGTAGACCATTTGTCTGTTATTACAGGATAATGTCTGACATAAAGCTCAAACACCCTTTTGGGATAAACCTCAACCTCCAGCAATCTGTTGTCTGTCTGCAGCTAGTTCTTAATGCACTGGTGAGCACATAAACTGGTTGGTCTTTAGACAATGTGTGATACACAGTCTGTGTGTGTGTGTGTGTGTGTGTGTGTGTGTGTGTGTGTGTGTGTGTGTGTGTGTGTGTGTGTGTGTGTGTGTGTGTGTGTGTGTGTGTGTGTGTGTGTGTGTGTGTGTGTGTGTGTGTACTCATTATCTTGTTGTTTCTGTATGTACAGCCACTGAGACTGGTCTCTCCACTGGTCTCTCTGCTGGTCTATATGTGTGGGTTGAATGGCTCTGTGATTCCTGATGCAGCAGGACTAGATCTTAAAGAAGCCACTCTGTGATCATCTATCACTGCCTGCCGAGCCAATTCTCACAAGCTCTGGTGGTTTTTCTATTCCTCTTTAAGAGCTTTCCTTCTCTGCTCAGACAAAGTACCGCTGACAGTGTGTAGACACACACACACACACACAACCTCATATGAGCCTGCTTCTTGTTGCCCGAAGAGTGGGTATAAAGCAGAAGTACACCAAGTAAAAACCACACACACACACACACACATAATACAAAACATACCTCACTCAGTGTAATATATCCCGAGTGTACAGCCAGGTACTGCAGAAACACACCATGAGACAAGCACCATCGTGTAAAACGCAGTAATCCCAGGGAGACACATCCATCCTCCAGCCTTTACCTGAATTAATCTCCCCGTTCCTCCTGTACATAAACAATTACAAAATAATAACATGGACTACTGTCTGGAAATGTGCTCAACAGCTCTCAGTTTATCTATCAGACTGCCTTTAAAAATGCACTGCTTTGCAATTCAAACAGGGGAGGGCAGTGGAGAAGTAGAAGAGAGAGGGGTGGGACGGAGGAGATCGGGAGATCCAGGCTGTAGGGTTCACTTAGGCTGTGTTCACACACACACGGAAACATGCACACACACACATGGAAACGTGCACACACATGTACACACACGTACACACACACAGAAACACACACACCTTATTGGGACCTATATTAGAGCCTTGTTTTTTTTTCACACACAGGCAATCGGCCTCCTCTTGTCAGAGCAATATTGAACGGATGATGAGATGCTAGATAAATGTGTTCTCCAGAGCCTTTTAGTCTCCTCTGAGTTGGGTATCGATGGAGATAATTGTGGGCTATAGGGTTGTGTGCCTGAGGAAAATGCATGGAGAGATATTAGAACATCTATTCTCAGAGCGATTAACATGGAGAATTATTGATGCGGACGTTTATATCAGCAATATAAATTGATGATGAGGTAGCTATATTAGCTTGCTATGAAATGGAAACCATATTTGATGACTGCCAAAATAGATCAAAGAGAATCGAGTCAGTTATTTATTGTGTTTTATTGTAGTCCTAACTATCCAATGTCGAAGACCCAATAATAATCACACACAAAAAAACTACATGACCAAAAGTATGTGGACACCTGCTCGTCAAATATCTCATTCTAAAATGATGGGCATGAAGCATGATTAATCACTCCATGAAGCACCCGATGAGCAGTTCTTGTGCAGACGTTGCTTTCAGAGGCAGTTTGGAACTCGGCAGTGAGTGTTGCAACTGAGGACAGACCATTTTTACACGCTACGCGCTTTAGCGATTTGCGGTCCCGTTCTGTGAGCTTGTGTGTCCTACCACTTCGCGGCTGAGCCGTTGTTGTTCTAGACGTATCCACTTCAAATACATCACTTACAGTTGACCGGGGGAAGCTCTAGCAGGGCAAAACTTAGACTAACTGACTTGTTGAAAAAGTGGCATCCTATGATGGTGCCACGTTGAACGTCACTGACCTCTTCGGTAAGGCCTTTCTACTGACAATGTTATATCTATTGAGATTGCATGTCTGCTTGCTCGATTTTATACACCTGTCAGCAACGGGTGTGGCTGAAATAGCAGGATCCACTAATTTGAAAGGGTGTCCACATACTTTTGTAAATACTGTATAGTGTACATAAATATATGACAGGAGGCAGATCCTACTCAATAATGCAGAGAGTCACAGGCAAGGCCATCAACATGGCCACCAGCCCTGTCATACTATAATTCCCATGAGGCCGTTGGGTCAGGCCATCAACATGGCCACTAGCCCTGTCATACTATAATGCCCATGAGGCCGTTGGGTCAGGCCATCAACATGGCCACTAGCCCTGTCATACTATAATGCCCATGAGGCCGTTGGGTCAGGCCATCAACATGGCCACTAGCCCTGTCGTACTATAATTCCCATGAGGCCGTTGGGTCAGGCCATCAACATGGCCACCAGCCCTGTCATACTATAATGCCCGTGAGGCCGTTGGGTCAGGCCATCAACATGGCCACTAGCCCTGTCATACTATAATGCCCGTGAGGCCGTTGGGTCAGGCCATCAACATGGCCACTAGCCCTGTCATACTATAATGCCCGTGAGGCCGTTGGGTCAGGCCATCAACATGGCCACTAGCCCTGTCGTACTATAATGCCCGTGAGGCCGTTGGGTCAGGCCATCAACATGGCCACTAGCCCTGTCGTACTATAATGCCCGTGAGGCCGTTGGGTCAGGCCATCAACATGGCCACTAGCCCTGTCATACTATAATGCCCGTGAGGCCGTTGCGTCAGGCCATCAACATGGCCACTAGCCCTGTCATACTATAATGCCCGTGAGGCCGTTGCGTCAGGCCATCAACATGGCCACTAGCCCTGTCATACTATAATGCCCGTGAGGCTGTTGGGTCAGGCCATCAACATGGCCACTAGCCCTGTCGTACTATAATTCCCATGAGGCCGTTGGGTCAGGCCATCAACATGGCCACTAGCCCTGTCATACTATAATGCCCATGAGGCCGTTGGGTCAGGCCATCAACATGGCCACTAGCCCTGTCATACTATAATGCCCGTGAGGCCGTTGGGTCAGGCCATCAACATGGCCACTAGCCCTGTCATACTATAATGCCCATGAGGCCGTTGGGTCAGGCCATCAACATGGCCACTAGCCCTGTCATACTATAATGCCCGTGAGGCCGTTGGGTCAGGCCATCAACATGGCCACTAGCCCTGTCATACTATAATGCCCGTGAGGCCGTTGGGTCAGGCCATCAACATGGCCACTAGCCCTGTCATACTATAATGCCCGTGAGGCCGTTGGGTCAGGCCATCAACATGGCCACTAGCCCTGTCGTACTATAATTCCCATGAGGCCGTTGGGTCAGGCCATCAACATGGCCACTAGCCCTGTCATACTATAATGCCCATGAGGCCGTTGGGTCAGGCCATCATATCAGCATCATTATGAAAGGCAGGAGGATCAACCAGGTGACCTTTTCAAACAGGACATATAACTTGAACATGACTAATGCCTCTTTGATATTCAGAAGAAACTCAGAGACGATTGTATGGTGAACCATGCACATCCACATAATAAAAAAGCTGCAAGGATATCCCTTAGCCTAGGGCTAGCGTTCACAGTGTGAATACAGTGTGTAAAAAAGTTCTATTTCAAACAGGTTCTATGAAACTGTTCATTATGGCTTGAAAGAGTTGGAATGGAGTTATATTCAATGCTCCAAAAGCTTCTCTGCTTGCATGGCTCTGTTGAAATCATGTTGAACTCTGTTGCACTTTGAACCTGTGTGAGGCTTGATAGAGTGCAGGCTGTGAACGTGTTGACACTACTGGAATCACACAGAATAGGAAAGAGTTGGCTCTGTCTGCAGAATGACAAATGAGCTCTCAGCTCTGCATGACTCCTGATTTCAAGTAACACACACCAGCACACACACAGGCGTAAGTACGAAACACAGAGATTAATTAAATTAATGAAAAGACGTACACGCTCATGCGTGAACACACACACACACACAATTCTGTACACATACACAAAAACACAAGGAAACATACACACACACACACACACACACACACACACACACACACACACACACACAATTATACACACTCGCGTACAAACAGACACATATTTCTATTCTCCAGAGATGCGCTGTGTGAAGCTGTTCAAACAGACGGTATCCAAGTATCATGAAGAGTAAACGTCTGCTTAGTGATATTCAGTTGTAGAGCCGAGCAGAGTAGAGCAGAGCAGAGTACAGTATAGCAGAAAAGAGAAGAGACGAGCAGAGTAGAGCAGAGTAGAGTACAGTAGAGTAGAGCAGAGTACAGTAGAGTAGAGTAGAGCAGAGTACAGTACAGCAGAAAAGAGAAGAGACGAGTAGAGTAGAGTACAGTAGAGTAGAGTAGAGTACAGTAGAGTAGAGTAGAGTACAGTAGAGTAGAGTAGAGTACAGCAGAGTAGAGTAGAGTACAGCAGAGTAGAGTAGAGTAGAGCAGAGTAGAGTACAGTAGAGTAGAGCAGAACATAGTAGAGTAGAGCAGAGCAGAGTACAGTAGAGTACAGCAGAGTAGAGTAGAGCAGAGTGCAGAAGAGCAGAGCAGAGTACAGAAGAGCAGAGCAGAGTAGAGCAGAGTGCAGAAGAGCAGAGCAGAGTACAGAAGAGCAGAGCAGAGTAGAGCCGAGCCGAGCAGAGTAGAGTATAGCATACTAGAGAAGAGCTGAGCAGAGTAGAGTATAGCATACTAGAGAAGAGTTGAGCAGAGTAGAGTATAGCATACTAGAGAAGAGTTGAGCAGAGTAGAGCAGAGCAAAGTAGAGTAGAGCAGGCTGTGGAAATGTTTGATTCCTGAAAACACCACTCCTACGCACTCTACTTAAACACACTGCAGTGACACACATGGTCTACCTAAACACACACACACACACACACACACGCACACACACACTAACTGCCCATGCCATTTCCTACTGTTAGTGTATTTATTTACTCTCCTAATCATGCTGTTCCATGACTCCTGGGACTTGCAGTGAGGCATACCCACATTAACATATAATGCCATTTAAACCACAGCAGGCCAGTGGAGATGAGGACAGGGGGGCAAAGGAGCACCTGACCTTACAGACAGCTTCATGTGAACACTACCTCTAATTAGAAATCTATTCTAATTTATATAACCCTCTGGCCTAAGAATGTAATGGGGTTTAAACTCAGGTAATGATGTAGTTACAACTCTAAGTCTGAGATATACACTGAGTGTACAAAACATTAAGGACACCTTCCTAATATTGAGTTGCAACCCCCCCCCCCCCCCCCCCCCCCTTGCCCTCAGAACAGCTAAATTCGTCAGGGCATGGACTCTACAAGGTGTGGAAAGTGTTGCACAGGAATGCTGGCCCATGTTGACTCCAATGCATCCCACAGTTGTGTCAAGTTGACTGGATGTCCTATGGGTGGTGGACCATTCTTGATACACACGGGAAACTGTTGAGCGTGAAAAACTCAGCAGCGTTGCAGTTCCTGACACAAACCGGTGCATCTGGCATCAACTACCATCCCCATTTCAAAGGCACTTAAATATTTTGTCTTTCCCATTCACCCTTTGAATGGCACACATACACAATCCATGTCTCAATTGTCTCAAGGCTTAAAAATCATTATTTAACCTGTCTCCTCCCCTTCATCTACACTGATTGAAACAGATTTAACAAGTGACATCAATAAGGGATCATAGCTTTGACCGGGATTTGACGTGTCCGTAATGTTTTGTCCAGCCGGTGTATATATCCATACAGTTGACCCATGTCCTGATAAATGTATATCAGAAAAGTGCAAACTCACAAGTCCCAAACCAAATACATTATTGTGTCGCAGCTCCATTTCAGTGTGCTGCATTCACAACTGTCCCAAGTCACAGCATTCATCAAGACCGGACTGTACTTCATGTCATAGTGAATATGTGATATATGACAGAAGAATACATGATTCCTCTAACTCTGTCACTGTTCTTCAAACTGATTGGCAGGTGGGCATGACTCATTCACCTCTGGTCAACCAGCATGTAGGTCACAAACCTGCCAGTCAGCAGGCTGATTTCACAAGATGGACGGTATGGCTGTTGGGTCTAGTGGACTCTCGCCAGATCACACAAACACATTTCACACACACGAAAGATGAACCATTTTAATCAACAAATATTGCGCACACACACACACCCACACCCACACACACACCCACACCCACACACACACCCACACCCACACACACACACACAGAAGCCAGAGGAAAGAGGTTTTTAATTACATTGTGACTGATGACCTGGCTGAATAATAAGCCAAAGCTTGCTAACGGGCTTCACGCTATAAACACAGTGACACAGATCATCTGTCCATCCCTCTCTTATTGAAGTCACTGTGATCCCTAAACTGACTTCTGGGTTGATTTGTGTTGCCCTCCTTCCGTTAACCCTGTCGTACTGTCTCCTACAACTTCATACCCTTCATCTATGACATACAGACTGTGGTTGTAAATTCTTTCAACTTGTTTTGTAAGGTAAATTTGCTATGTGCTGAGCTGAACAAGAAGACCCACCCACTCAAGTGGACAATAAAGGTTTTGTATTAATCTGCAATTCAGCTAAGGAACTCTAATCAACAGAAATGGAAACTATTACAAAGCCATTGAAGATTGCTATCTTCTCCAGAGGGACATTGAGACAGATATACTCAAAATGGCAGCATGTGACCATGCAGAAATAGCGCATGCCTAGCACCCACATTGTCGAGTGTGTAAGAGCAATTTCCCTGTTCCAACCGTGTGATTAACAAATAGTGTGCGCTGGGAGTCAGGAAGCAAGTTCAGGGAGTGAATCATTTAATAAATAAATTAAACATAATACAAACCAAGAAACATGAACAACGCAGACAGGAAACTTAAACGGAAACAATAATGCCTGGGGAAGGAACCAAAAGGAGTGACATATATAGGGAGGTAATTAGGGAGGTGATGGAGTCCAGGTGAGTCTGATGACGCGCTGGTGCGCATAACGATGGTGACAGCTGTGCGCCATAACGAGCAGCCTGGTGACCTAGAGGCCAGAGAGGGACGAGGAAGGAGTATGCGTGACACTTTTTTTAAGCCGTAATGCATGATGGCAAGGAAGCCCCCCACCAAGGTAAAAAGGCTCAAAGTAGGACAGGAGAGGAGATATTTATGCATTTCATTTTCAATAAATTAACTTTGTCATTATGGGGTATTGTGTGTAGTTGGTGAGAAAAAAACTATTTAATCCATTTTGAATTCAGGCTGTAACAACAAAATGTGGAATAAGTCCAGGAGTATGAATACTTTCTGAAGGCTACTGTTCACATTCAGATAGAAAGGGTTGAACAGAGTGTGAAATAAACCTGAAAACCCAAGCCTGTCAATAGATGGGAATGTGTGGGTACATCATTTTGGTTTATCAAGGCTGGAAACAAGTACTGTGCATGAAGGCTTGACAAATAGCCAATGACAGATGAAAGACACAATGGCGCACAAACACATAAAGAAATTCACACGAACACTCTCAACTTCTCTCCTATACCATACCCTTCTACAGGAAAATATCCAAACAGGTTTCCAATGAAACTTTCATTTCTAATCCACCCTAGACAGAGCAGCTACAAAACCAAAAGTTTTTATTTATTTATCTACACCAGGGGTGTCAAACTCATTCCACGGAGGGCCTAGTGTCTGCAGGTTTTTGTTTTTTCCTTTCAATAAAGCCCTAGACAACCAGGTGTGGGGAGTTCCTAACTAATTAGTGATGTTAATTCATCAATCAAGTACAAGGGAGGAGCGAAAACCCGCAGACACTCGGCCCCCCGTGGAATGAGTTTGACACCTGTGATCTACACTGTCACAAATGTCCCCATTTGTCAAAATTACAATTCAGAATTGTTATGATAATTTGGGTTTTATGAAAGCCTATAAAGCATTATGTTGAATTTCGCAATAAAATGTCACTTTTGCTTAACTTGAAGATAAGTCTTCCTCTCATTCTCTCTCTTTCTGTACTCTTCTACCAGCCTCTCCTCTCCATCTCTGCCACCCTGTTAAGACTAGTTTACAGTTGGTCTATCAACATGTGTGTAGACAGTTGTCACAGTGACATCATGAATATTCCACGGTTGTCGTTATGATAAAGCATAAACACAAAAGGACAGCCTCTGCATGACATCAGCAGCCCGGTGCTCCAAATAGCATCCTGCCTCTATTTGAACACCAATAAACCCATCCGTTTAAAAATGAATTCAGTCAATGTCATACCAGGGAGCCAGGCAACTAAAAGCAACTTTCAAAACAATGTTTTGGTTTAATGCTAGCTTGTTAGCTAGCTAGCTGGTTAGCCAGTTCAAATAATGACCAGAGTATAGCTGAGAATGCCTTAACTTTAGTTACTTTTTATTCATTACTACAGGAAAATAAACGCACCACAACAATATCATTATTTACAATGTAATGATGGCGAGCTTACAGAAAACAGCTTGGGGTTGTGAGTGTGACAAAATACAAGTAGGTAATTATATCTGATCATTTTAGAACTCCTGCACAAGTCTTGTCACAGATGGATTTGGTATTGTTGCTGTAGCAGCCCAGTAACCACGACAACGGTTGTTGTGACAGTCGCAGAGATATACAATGTTTTAATGTCTATGCAACAAAGAAGCCGACAGTTGCAGCAATGGTCAGATATAGATATACAGATATGAACTCCTCACTGTCAACCACTTTATTTTCAGCAAACTTAACATGTGTAAATATTTGGATGAACATAACAAGATTCAACAGACATAAACTGAACAAGTTCCACAGACATGTGACTAACAGAAATGGAACAATGTGTCCCTGAACAAAGGGGGGGGGGTCAAAATCAAAAGTAACAGTCAGTATCTGGTGTGGCCACCAGCTGCATTAAGTACTGCAGTGCATCTCCTCCTCATGGACTGTACCAGATTTGCCGGTTCTTGCTGTGAGATGTTACCTCACTCTTCCACCAAGACACCTGCACGTTCCCGGACATTTCTGGGGGGAATGGCCCTAACCCTCAACCTCCGATCCAACAGGTCCCAGACGTGCTCAATGGGATTGAGATCCGGGCTCTTCGCTGGCCATGGCAGAACACTGACATTCCTGTCTTACAGGAAATCACGCACAGAACGAGCAGTATGACTGGTGGCATTGTCATGCTGGAGGGTCATGTCAGGATGAGCCTGCAGGAAGGGTACCACATGAGGGAGGAGGATGTCTTCGCTGTAACGCACATCGTGACACACCGCTCCAGACCATGACGGACCCTCCACCTCCAAATCGATCCTGCTCCAGAGTACAGGCCTCGGTGTAACGCTCATTCCTTCGACGATAAACGTGAATCCGCCCATCACCCCTGGTGAGACAAAACCACGACTCGTCAGTGAAGAACACTTTTTGCCAGTCCTGTCTGGTCCAGCAACGGTGGGTTTGCGCCCATAGGCGACATTGTTGCTGGTGATGTCTGGTGAGGACCACAAGCCCGCAGTCCAGCCTCTCTCAGCCTATTGCGGACAGTCTGAGCACTGATGCAGGGATTGTGTGTTCCTGGTGTAACTCGGGCAGTTGTTGCTGCCATCCTGTACTTGTCCCGCAGGTGTGATGTTTGGATGTACCGATCCCGTGGAGTTGTTGTTACACGTGGTCTGCCACTGCGAGGACAATCAGCTGTCCTTCCTGTCTCCCTGTAGCGCTGTCTTAGGCGTCTCACAGTACGGACATTGCAATGTATTGCCCTGGCCACACCTGCAGTCCTCATGCCTCCTTGCAGCATGCCTAACCACGTTCACGCAGATGAGCAGGGACCCTGGGCATCATTCTTTTTGTGTTTTTCAGAGTCAGTAGAAAGGACTCTTTAGTGTCCTAAGTTTTCATAACTGTGACCGTAATTACCTACCGTCTGTAAGCTGTTAGTGTCTTAACAACCGTTTCACAGATGCATGTTCATTAATTGTTTATGGTTCATTGAACAAGCATGGGAAACAGTGTTTAAAACCTTTACAATGAAGATCTGTGAAGTTATTTGGATTTTCACGAATTATCTTTGAAAGACAGGGTCCTGAAAATGGGACGTTTCTTTTTTTGCTGAGATTACTACCGGAGTATTAATGTAATGTCGTTTTGACCAGCGTTGTCTACAGACATGTCCTTAGAGCAAGTATAAACCACCCTTTTTTCACTTTGTAGACTCCTCTCTCTCTCTGTGTCCCCCTATCTCTGAAATTTCTATATCCCAGGTCTTGTTCTCCACTCACAATCAGTCTCTCTTTCTACAGAGGCATATAATGTATAAGTCAGGTAGTTGAAAAGGTACTGTATCACTAGACAAGAGGAGATCTAGTAACATTCTGTAGAGGAGGTATCACTAGATTAGACTAGAGGAGACCTAGTAACATTATATAGAGGAGGTATCAGTAGACTAGACTAGAGGAGACCTAGTAACATTATATAGAGGAGGTATCAGTAGACTAGACTAGAGGAGACCTAGTAACATTATATAGAAGAGGTATCAGTAGACTAGACTAGAGGAGACCTAGTAACATTATATAGAGGAGGTATCACTAGATTAGACTAGAGGAGACCTAGTAACATTATATAGAGGAGGTATCACTAGATTAGACTAGAGGAGACCTAGTAACATTATATAGAGGAGGTATCACTAGATTAGACTAGAGGAGACCTAGTAACATTATATAGAAGAGGTATCAGTAGACTAGACTAGATGAGACCTAGTAACATTATATAGAGGAGGTATCAGTAGACTAGACTAGAGGAGACCTAGTAACATTATATAGAAGAGGTATCAGTAGACTAGACTAGATGAGACCTAGTAACATTATATAGAGGAGGTATCAGTAGACTAGACTAGAGGAGACCTAGTAACATTATATAGAGGAGGTATCAGTAGACTAGACTAGAGGAGACCTAGTAACATTCTGTAGAGGAGGTATCAGTAGACTAGACTAGAGGAGACCTAGTAACATTATATAGAGGAGGTATCAGTAGACTAGACTAGAGGAGACCTAGTACCATTATATAGAAGAGGTATCAGTAGACTAGACTAGACGAGACCTAGTAACATTATATAGAGGAGGTATCAGTAGACTAGACTAGAGGAGACCTAGTAACAGTCTGTAGAGGAGGTATCACTAGATTAGACTAGAGGAGACCTAGTAACATTATACAGAAGAGGTATCAGTAGACTAGACTAGATGAGACCTAGTAACATTATATAGAGGAGGTATCAGTAGACTAGACTAGAGGAGACCTAGTAACATTCTGTAGAGGAGGTATCACTAGATTAGACTAGAGGAGACCTAGTAACATTATATAGAAGAGGTATCAGTAGACTAGACTAGATGAGACCTAGTAACATTATATAGAGGAGGTATCAGTAGACTAGACTAGAGGAGACCTAGTAACATTCTGTAGAGGAGGTATCAGTAGACTAGACTAGAGGAGACCTAGTAACATTATATAGAGGAGGTATCAGTAGACTAGACTAGATGAGACCTAGTAACATTATATAGAGGAGGTATCAGTAGACTAGACTAGACGAGACCTAGTAACATTATATAGAGGAGGTATCAGTAGACTAGACTAGAGGAGACCTAGTAACATTATATAGAAGAGGTATCAGTAGACTAGACTAGAGGAGACCTAGTAACATTATATAGAGGAGGTATCAGTAGACTAGACTAGATGAGACCTAGTAACATTATATAGAGGAGGTATCACTAGATTAGACTAGAGGAGACCTAGTAACATTATATAGAAGAGGTATCAGTAGACTAGACTAGAGGAGACCTAGTAACATTATATAGAGGAGGTATCAGTAGACTAGACTAGATGAGACCTAGTAACATTATATAGAGGAGGTATCAGTAGACTAGACTAGACGAGACCTAGTAACATTATATAGAGGAGGTATCAGTAGACTAGACTAGAGGAGACCTAGTAACATTATATAGAGGATATATCAGTAGACTAGACTAGAGGAGACCTAGTACCATTATATAGAGGAGGTATCAGTAGACTAGACTAGAGGAGACCTAGTAACATTCTGTAGAGGAGGTATCAGTAGACTAGACTAGAGGAGACCTAGTACCATTATATAGAAGAGGTATCAGTAGACTAGACTAGAGGAGACCTAGTAACATTATATAGAAGAGGTATCAGTAGACTAGACTAGAGGAGACCTAGTACCATTATATAGAGGAGGTATCAGTAGACTAGACTAGAGGAGACCTAGTAACATTATATAGAAGAGGTATCAGTAGACTAGACTAGAGGAGACCTAGTAACATTATATAGAAGAGGTATCAGTAGACTAGACTAGAGGAGACCTAGTACCATTATATAGAGGAGGTATCAGTAGACTAGACTAGACGAGACCTAGTAACATTATATAGAGGAGGTATCAGTAGACTAGACTAGATGAGACCTAGTACCATTATATAGAGGAGGTATCAGTAGACTAGACTAGAGGAGACCTAGTAACATTATATAGAGGATGTATCAGTAGACTAGACTAGAGGAGACCTAGTACCATTATATAGAGGAGGTATCAGTAGACTAGACTAGACGAGACCTAGTAACATTATATAGAGGAGGTATCACTAAACTAGACTAGACGAGACCTAGTAACATTATATAGAGGAGGTATCAGTAGACTAGACTAGAGGAGACCTAGTAACATTCTGTAGAGGAGGTATCAGTAGACTAGACTAGAGGAGACCTAGTAACATTATATAGAGGAGGTATCAGTAGACTAGACTAGAGGACACCTAGTACCATTATATAGAGGAGGTATCAGTAGACTAGACTAGACGAGACCTAGTAACATTATATAGAGGAGGTATCAGTAGAATAGACTAGACGAGACCTAGTAACATTATATAGAGGAGGTATCAGTAGACTAGACTAGACGAGACCTAGTAACATTATATAGAGGAGGTATCACTAAACTAGACTAGACGAGACCTAGTAACATTATATAGAGGAGGTATCAGTAGACTAGACTAGAGGAGACCTAGTAACATTATATAGAGGAGGTATCAGTAGACTAGACTAGACGAGACCTAGTAACATTATATAGAGGAGGTATCAGTAGACTAGACTAGACGAGACCTAGTAACATTATATAGAGGAGGTATCAGTAGACTAGACTAGAGGAGACCTAGTAACATTATATAGAGGAGGTATCAGTAGACTAGACTAGAGGAGACCTAGTAACATTATATAGAGGAGGTATCACTAGACTAGACTAGAGGAGACCTAGTACCATTATATAGAGGAGGTATCAGTAGACTAGACTAGAGGAGACCTAGTAACATTATATAGAGGAGGTATCAGTAGACTAGAATAGACGAGACCTAGTAACATTATATAGAGGATATATCAGTAGACTAGACTAGAGGAGACCTATTAACATTATATAGAGGAGGTATCAGTAGACTAGACTAGAGGAGACCTAGTAACATTATATAGAGGAGGTATCACTAGACTAGACTAGACGAGACCTAGTACCATTATATAGAGGAGGTATCAGTAGACTAGACTAAAGGAGACCTAGTAACATTATATAGAGGAGGTATCAGTAGACTACACTAGAGGAGACCTAGTAACATTATATAGAGGAGGTATCAGTAGACTCGACTAGACGAGACCTAGTAACATTATATAGAGGAGGTATCACTAGACTAGACTAGACGAGACCTAGTAACATTCTGTAGAGGAGGTATCAGTAGAATAGACTAGAGGAGACCTAGTAACATTATATAGAGGAGGTATCAGTAGACTAGACTAGAGGAGACCTAGTAACATTATATAGAGGAGGTATCAGTAGACTACACTAGAGGAGACCTAGTAACATTATATAGAGGAGGTATCAGTAGACTAGACTAGACGAGACCTAGTAACATTATATAGAGGAGGTATCAGTAGACTAGACTAGACGAGACCTAGTAACATTATATAGAGGAGGTATCAGTAGACTAGACTAGAGGAGACCTAGTAACATTATATAGAGGAGGTATCAGTAGACTAGACTAGAGGAGACCTAGTAACATTATATAGAGGAGGTATCAGTAGACTAGACTAGAGGAGACCTAGTAACATTATATAGAGGAGGTATCACTAGACTAGACTAGAGGAGACCTAGTACCATTATATAGAGGAGGTATCAGTAGACTAGACTAGAGGAGACCTAGTAACATTATATAGAGGAGGTATCAGTAGACTAGACTAGACGAGACCTAGTAACATTATATAGAGGATATATCAGTAGACTAGACTAGAGGAGACCTAGTAACATTATATAGAGGAGGTATCAGTAGACTAGACTAGAGGGGACCTAGTAACATTATATAGAGGAGGTATCAGTAGACTAGACTAGACGAGACCTAGTAACATTATATAGAGGAGGTATCAGTAGACTAGACTAGACGAGACCTAGTAACATTATATAGAGGAGGTATCACTAAACTAGACTAGACGAGACCTAGTAACATTATATAGAGGAGGTATCAGTAGACTAGACTAGAGGAGACCTAGTAACATTATATAGAGGAGGTATCACTAGACTAGACTAGACGAGACCTAGTAACATTATATAGAGGAGGTATCAGTAGACTAGACTAGACGAGACCTAGTAACATTATATAGAGGAGGTATCAGTAGACTAGACTAGAGGAGACCTAGTAACATTATATAGAGGAGGTATCAGTAGACTAGACTAGAGGAGACCTAGTAACATTATATAGAGGAGGTATCGGTAGACTAGACTAGACGAGACCTAGTAACATTATATAGAGGAGGTATCACTAGACTAGACTAGAGGAGACCTAGTACCATTATATAGAGGAGGTATCAGTAGACTAGACTAGAGGAGACCTAGTAACATTATATAGAGGAGGTATCAGTAGACTAGACTAGACGAGACCTAGTAACATTATATAGAGGATATATCAGTAGACTAGACTAGAGGAGACCTAGTAACATTATATAGAGGAGGTATCAGTAGACTAGACTAGAGGGGACCTAGTAACATTATATAGAGGAGGTATCAGTAGACTAGACTAGACGAGACCTAGTAACATTATATAGAGGAGGTATCAGTAGACTAGACTAGACGAGACTAAGTAACATTATATAGAGGAGGTATCAGTAGACTAGACTAGAGGAGACCTAGTAACATTATATAGAGGAGGTATCAGTAGACTAGACTAGAGGAGACCTAGTAACATTATATAGAGGAGGTATCAGTAGACTAGACTAGAGGAGACCTAGTACCATTATATAGAGGAGGTATCAGTAGACTAGACTAGACGAGACCTAGTACCATTATATAGAGGAGGTATCAGTAGACTAGACTAGACGAGACCTAGTACCATTATATAGAGGAGGTATCAGTAGACTAGACTAGAGGAGACCTAGTAACATTATATAGAGGAGGTATCACTAGACTAGACTAGACGAGACCTAGTAACATTCTGTCGAGGAGGTATCACTAGACTAGACGAGACCTAGTAACATTATATAGAGGAGGTATCAGTAGACTAGACTAGAGGAGACCTAGTAACATTATATAGAGGAGGTATCAGTAGACTAGACTAGAGGAGACCTAGTAACATTATATAGAGGAGGTATCACTAGACTAGACTAGAGGAGACCTAGTACCATTATATAGAGGAGGTATCAGTAGACTAGACTAGAGGAGACCTAGTAACATTATATAGAGGAGGAATCAGTAGACTAGACTAGACGAGACCTAGTAACATTATATAGAGGAGGTATCAGGAGACTAGACTAGAGGAGACCTAGTAACATTATATAGAGGAGGTATCACACAATTAGACTAGAGGAGACCTAGTAACATTATATAGAGGAGGTATCAGTAGACTAGACTAGAGGAGACCTAGTAACACTATAAAGAGGAGGTATCAGTAGACTAGACTAGAGGAGACCTAGTACCATTATATAGAGGAGGTATCAGTAGACTGGACTAGACGAGACCTAGTAACATTATATAGAGGAGGAATCAGTAGACTAGACTAGAGGAGACCTAGTACCATTATATAGAGGAGGTATCAGTAGACTCGACTAGACGAGACCTAGTGACATTATATAGAGGAGGAATCAGTAGACTAGACTAGAGGAGACCTAGTATCATTATATAGAGGAGGTATCACTAGACTAGACTAGACGAGACCTAGTAACATTATATAGAGGAGGTATCACTAGACTAGACTAGAGGAAACCTAGTAACATTATATAGAGGAGGTATCAGTAGACTAGAATAGACGAGACCTAGTAACATTATGTAGAGGACGTATCCGTAGACTAGACTAGACGAGACCTAGAAACCTTATGTAGAGGAGGTATCAGTAGACTAGAGGAGACCTAGTAACATTATGTGGAAGAGGAGAGGAGACTT
Organism: Salvelinus namaycush; assembly: GCF_016432855.1. Taxonomy (NCBI): domain Eukaryota; kingdom Metazoa; phylum Chordata; class Actinopteri; order Salmoniformes; family Salmonidae; genus Salvelinus; species Salvelinus namaycush. The sequence goes on from NW_024058556.1 coordinate 25,194, forward strand.
GGGGACATTGAAGTGTCCCCTGAGTGGTCATTGTGTGTATGTCTGTTTCTCCCTCCTGTTGGCCCCCTTATACTCCCGCTGACTACAGCCCTCTCTTTTCACCCTTTCTCCCTCTCTTCCCAAGAGCCCTCCACTCCTCTCAGACCACATAACGATACATACTATACACTAGCGCCATGCTAAAGCATCCTCCAAACAGACCCAAGGCCACATCGCACAGAACATCTCCAGTTCCCCTCAGACCACAGAACTTCTCCAGTTCCCCTCAGACCACAGAACTTCTCCAGTTCCCCTCAGACCACAGAACTTCTCCAGTTCCCCTCAGACCACAGAACTTCTCCAGTTCCCCTCAGACCACAGAACTTCTCCAGTTCCCCTCAGACCACAGAACATCTTCAGTTCCACCCAGACCACAGAACATCTCCAGTTCCCCTCAGACCACAGAACATCTTCAGTTCCACCCAGACCACAGAACATCTCCAGTTCCCCTCAGACCACAGAACATCTTCAGTTCCACCCAGACCACAGAACATCTCCAGTTCCTCTCAGACATGTATGTACACAGCACCATATCTCCCAGCTTACACCTTGCCAGGCAATGTCAGGGTCGCATTCACCCACATTCTTCTCTTATCAAACAACAACAGCAATGATACCAAACCAACATCACAACAAGCAAAAACTTACAAAATCTATCTGAGAGAAGAGAGAAGGAGAGAGAGAAAGAGACAAAGAGAGAGAAAGAGAAAGAGAGAGAGAGAGAGAGAGAGAGAGAGAGAGAGAGAGAGAGAGAAAGGGAGGGATCGGCAGCATGAAACAGGAGACCTGAAGAAATGTCAGGTTAATCCGCCAGGGCAAGGCCGTCGCCCGAGAGAAAGGTAGAGCGAAAGGAGAAAGAGAAAAGGAGAGCAATGTTTTTACGCTCTTCTTTATATGGCCTGTCTTTCTGCCATCGCCAAGTCAGTCCACAATGGAGGCTGGAAACAGCCTACCCATCATCCAGCCATACTGACATCTAGAAAAGGATTACAGCTACCCTGTCCTCAGTCTATGATAGGGTGTCAAATATCCAAACAGATGAAAACCAATTCAAGATATCAGATATATTACGCATCTCTGAAATCTCCCAGCTGTTTGTTTGTTCCATATCAAATTATGAAAAGATAAAAGTTGTAGGTTAATAATATTTATAACATTTTCCCTGACGGAAGATACTAATGAAATACTCTTTCTTGTATCAATTAGTGACAGACAGACCACATGGCCATGGCACGCCAGACACAGAGATGAAAGAGAACAGGAATCATCTCGATAATAATGAGCTTTTGAGAAAGGAGAGGAACAGGAGGAGTCGAAAGACAGGGTCATGTTGAGTACATTTTCCACAACAGTCTGTTCATAATCTGGACCGCACAATGTAGACTGACTCAAACATATCCTGTAGTTTTGGGAAGGCTACTTTGCATTTTAAACCCAACTGAGAATCTATTCCAGATTTTCTTTATCACTGAAATACAACATACAACATTGTGATATCATACTTGAAATGGAAACTAGGTGCATTGAAGGTTACTTCCATGGTTATTGCAGTTTGGAGCATCATAATTATGATTGCTGATGCTTCTGGACAACACAATCATCATATTTCTAAACTTTTTTGTTGAGAGGTTTGGTGAGAAGTTCCCTTCAGTGTAGAACTCTCACCTCATCATTAACACTGAGGTGTGGTTGAAGACCTGTTCGTGTTGATTCCAACGTTTATCTTCCTACTGTACGTGACAAGAATAAAGGTGTGAAGACAGCTATATCACAGGTGTCAGAGTGCTAACGATGTGTTCCTCATGGCGTACAAGGTGTCAACATGGCTATTCTAGCTGTCAGGATGAAGAGAAAGGAAACGTCACACGTAGTTCCTCACACTCACAAAAACTAAAAGAACTCTAAAACGTGGTCCATACAACATCAAGCCTAAAGCGTCACTAGTAATATCACATAGGATGAGACGCTTTGGTGGCTATCGTATATCTACCATGCAGCCATTTACCCTCCCATCACTATCAACAACATGACTGCAGTAATCACAGTGCCAGTGACAAGGTAATGGCCCAGTCTGTCATGCAACCTACTTTACTGTGGGACAGCTCTGACGCAAACAACCAACAATAACCAACAAACAAATGATATAGCAGTCCAATAACAGACATCCTCATCCCACAGAGACTTGAAGAGGACTTTTCAAAATGGATGCCCTCTGTGAGTCAGAGCTCTAAGGACAAATGGAATGCAGAGTCAACCCACACAGAACACTGAGTAGGAACATAGACCACCACCACTGGGGATCAAACAGTGCTGGAGATGAGGCAAAGTTTCAACGCTTTTAAAAGTGTCAGCCGATTACAATCTTAATTAAATATGTCCTCTCTCTCTCCATGGTTCTTTCTCTCTGTCTCCCGGTGTATTCGTCTCCCTCTCCTTCTCTCACTCCCTCTCTCTTCCTCTCTTTCAGGGAGTGACTGCTGTATTTGAGGACATGATGATTGATGGGTGAGATACCAGGAAATGATAAAGCTGGGCTGTGAGCGCTATTTAGGGAGGACTGTGTGAGAATAGATCCCCTGGGTTCATTACGGCCCTCCTGCCCACTCTCCCTCCCCTTACACACACACACACACGCACACACGCACACACACACGCTCACACACACATCCTATCTTATCATCCTATCCTAGCAAACACACACACACACACGGCTCATTTTGACGGTTGAGTCTTGAGGGCTGACATGGTGATGAGATGATAGAGGCTTACTGTCAGGATTCAGAGAGAGACAACATGTCACTGTACAGTCTGACACAGAGGCTTACCTTACACACACTCATACACAGATTGGATAGCAAACATATTGTGTCCAAGTTCTCCAATTCGAATGTCAACCTGCTACAGCGTTGTGATGTGGTTGGACCATGATGGGATTCCAAACCAATCAAAATGGATTGAATCTCCACAACAAAGGGATTTGCGATTGGTTGTGAGACAGAAATACCCCAAATCCATTTCAGAAATCCTCCAATGTGGACAATAGGCAGAAGACTGAATGCAAGCTATACTTAAGCATTTATTTAGATTAAAGAATATTGAGAGAGATGAGTGTGTCAGATTATTCTAGAAATGACAGAAGAACCTGCTGGTGAGCTGGGAATAGAGTATATTTGAATTGGAATCACTTTCCGTTTGAGAGAGAATTAATATTGGTTCCATATTATACACACTCAAATGCTGGGAGCCCTGTTCCAACCTCACTCTGTTTGGACTAAGGAAATCCATTTGAGCCAAAATGACTGAGAGATTTGGATTTAGATGGCTTGCACACGGAAAGGGAAAGAGAGAGAGCGAGAGAGAGAGGGAGAAAGAAAGAAAGAAAAAAAAGAAAGAAAGGGATTGAAAAAAAATAGACAGAAATAAGAGAAAGAAATCGGGAGAGTAATAAAGTGTGAGTAGATAATTACAGAGAATGGAGAGACAGAGTGGAGAGACAGAGTGGAGAGAGAATGGAGAGACAGAGTGGAGAGACAGAATGGAGAGACGGAATGGAGAGACAGAATGGAGAGACAGAGTGGAGAGACAGAATGGCGAGACAGAGTGGAGAGACAGAATGGAGAGACGGAATGGAGAGACAAAGTGGAGAGAGAATGGAGAGACAGAGTGGAGAGGCAGAATGGAGAGACAGAGTGGAGAGACAGAATGGAGAGACAGAGTGGAGAGACAGAATGGAGAGACAGAGTGGAGAGACATAATGGAGAGACAGAGTGGAGAGACAGAATGGAGAGACAGAATGGAGAGACAGAGTGGAGAGACAGAATGGAGAGACAGAGTGGAGAGACAGAATGGAGAGACAGAGTGGAGAGACAGAATGGAGAGACAGAGTGGAGAGACAGAATGGAGAGACCGAGTGGAGAGACAGAATGGCGAGACAGAGTGGAGAGAGAGTGGAGAGACAGAGTGGAGAGACAGAGTGGAGAGACAGAGTGGAGAGAGAATGGAGAGACAGAGTGGAGAGAGAATGGAGAGACAGAGTGGAGAGACAGAATGGAGAGACGGAATGGAGAGACAGAGTGGAGAGAGAATGGAGAGACAGAGTGGAGAGGCAGAATGGAGAGACAGAGTGGAGAGACAGAATGGAGAGAGAGTGGAGAGACAGAATGGAGAGACAGAGTGGAGAGACAGAATGGAGAGACAGAGTGGAGAGACAGAATGGAGAGACAGAGTGGAGGGAGAATGGAGAGACAGAGTGGAGGGAGAATGGAGAGACAGAGTGGAGAGACAGAATGGAGAGACAGAGTGGAGAGACAGAATGGAGAGACAGAGTGGAGAGACAGAATGGCGAGACAGAGTGGAGAGAGAGTGGAGAGACAGAGTGGAGAGAGAATGGAGAGACAGAGTGGAGAGACAGAATGGAGAGACAGAATGGAGAGACAGAGTAGAGAGAAAAGGAAAGAAGGAGAGAGAGTTAACGACTGGTGTATCTGTGACGCCTCTCTCTCGTTCTCCCCGCCTGGTATGGTGTTAGGGTCAACAGAGAATCGGTGTTGAACGGAATGCTGGAAATGCACTGGTGATAATGATGATCAAGGGGGACAATGACAGCAATCACAATAACCACAATAATCACTGCCAATTTGTCTACACCCTTCTAAAGGACGTGTGTGTTTGTGTGTGCGTGTGTTAGTGTGCTCACGTGTGTGTATGTGTGCGTGCGTGTGCGTGCCTGTGTGTGTGTAAAGGGAGAGAGAGTGGGCAGGAGGGCCGTAATGGACCCAGGGGATCCATCCTAAATAGCCCTCGCAGGTCAAACTGCAACAGAGGTTTAGAAGCTTTCAAGCACTGTCATATGTATCACAGTAGCTGAAGAAGGGAGGACAATGACAAACAAATCAGACCCTACTATCGTCTGGCACTTTTACAATTATCTCTCCAAGAAAAGTTGACAACTTGAAATCACAGTGCATTCACTAGAGAGATGCTTTAATGTCACAGTAAGCAGCACCACCGTATGTCTTCTGTGAAGGCCAGCTAAGTCCTTGGCACAAGCATAAGCTAACTAGAAATACCCAAACATTGGAGATGTAACAGTGCTGTAGTTAGCTAGAAAGCAGATTGTCATTCATATTCCCTGAATCTTGAACATTTTCTCTACCAACTACAGTCTTTCACTCACCCAACCCAACCCTCCACCCGCTTAACAACCAACAACCAATCAAACAATTAACTCCTAGCCAGAGGTGCATTACATTAAAAGCCAGCAGCTTAGAGAGAGAGAGAGAGAGAGAGAGAGAGAGAGAGAGAGAGAGAGAGAGAGAGAGAGAGAGAGAGAGAGAGAGAGAGAGAGAGAGAGAGAGAGAGAGAGAGAGAGAGAGAGAGAGAGAGAGAGAGAGAGAGAGAGAGAGAGAGAGAGAGAGAGAGAGAGAGAGAGAGATAAGACAGAGAGATAAGACAGAGAGATAAGACAGAGGTAAAGTGGAGGACGTGTTCATCTGATAATGAATCAGTCAGTTGTGTCACCTTGTCCTGCTGAGTGTCACGCTACAAAAGACCCTCATTTGTCCCCATGATGAGATAAAGACCACCCCATCGTCCTGTCTTTTAGCCCTGATGAAAAGAATGAGAGCGAGGAGGGGGGGGGGGGGGGTCAAAGTCAAACATGTGACAAGGAGCATGGCTTTATTGAAAGAGGGAGGGAGGGAGTACGGCTTAGATCCCAAAGATTGATTTCCAGTGTGCAGATGTAATGGAAGGATAAAGGACATTTAACTAGCTTGACAGAATTGTACAGGACTCTGTGTTCTCACTTTTACCTGATACTAAGATAATACTGTTGTTAAACACAACTACTTTTTACACCTTTTGAATCATATCACCTCACCCCTCACCCAGCACCTCCTGCTGAGCAGACTCAATAGGGCTAACATCAGATGGTTACACCTTTTGTGGACACCAGGAAGAGTTTTGTGGACACCAGGAAGAGTTTTGTGGACACCAGGAAGAGTTTTGTGGACACCAGGAAGATTTTTGTGGACACCAGGAAGAGTTTTGTGGACACCAGGAAGAGTTTTGTGGACACCAGGAAGAGTTTTGTGGACACCAGGAAGATTTTTGTGGACACCAGGAAGAGTTTTGTGGACACCAGGAAGAGTTTTGTGGACACCAGGAAGAGTTTTGTGGACACCAGGAAGATTTTTGCGGAACCCAGGAAAAGTTGTTGACCCCAGGAAGAGTTTTGTGGACCTCAGGAAGAGTAGCTGAAACAGAGATTTTAAGGAGGGAAATTGGGGTCCGTTGTGAGGAGCAGGCGACGAGTGGTTACTCTGCTTTTGCCATCCGTACTGTTAGCCAATGTTCAATCGCTGGAAAATAAAAGGGACGAACTGAAAACACATATATATACTACCAACGGGACATTAAAAACTGTAATATCATATGTTTCACCGAGTTGTGGCTGAACGACAACATTAATAACATAAAGCTGGCGGGTTATACACTATCGGCAGGATAGAACATCAGCCTCTGGTAATACACGTGGTGGCGGCCAATGTATATCTGTAAACAACAGCTGGTGCACGATATCTAAGGAAGTCTCAAGGGTTTGCTCACCAGTGATCATACAGCTCATCAGTACCTCATGATAAGCTGTAGACCACACTATCTACCTAGAGAGTTTTTATCTGTATTTTTCGTAGCTGTTTACATACCACCACAGACCGATGCTGACACTAAGACCGCACTCAATGAGCTGTATACCTCCATTAGCAAACAGGAAAATGCTAATCCAGAGGCGGCGCTCCTAGTGGCTGGGGACTTTAATGCAGGGAAACTTAAATCAGTTTTACCTCATTTCTATCAGCATGTTAAATGTGCAACCAGAAAAAAACTCTAGACCACATTTACTCCACACACAGTGACGTGTACAAAGCTCTCCCTCACCCTCCATTTGGCAAATCTGACCATAATTCTATCCTCCTGATTCCTGCTTACAAGTAAAAATTAAAGCAGGAAGCATCAGTGACTCGGTCAATAAAGAAGCGGTCAGATGAAGCACATGCTAAACTACAGGACTGTTTTGCTAGCACAGACTGGAATATATTCCAGGATTCTTCCGATTGCATTGAGGAGTATACCACATCAGTCACTGGCCACAAATTTTCGATTGGATTGAGGTCAGGGCTTTGTGATGGCCACTCCAATACCTTGACTTTGTTGTCCTTAAGCCATTTTGCCACAACTTTGGAAGTATGCTTGGGGTCATTGTCCATTTGGAAGACCCATTTGCGACCAAGCTTTAACTTCCTGACTGATGTCTTGAGATGTTGCTTCAATATATCCACATCATTTTCCTACCTCATGATGCCATCTATTTTGCGAAGTGCACCAGTCCCTCCTGCAGCAAAGCACGCCCACAACATGATGCTGCAACCCCCGTGCTTCACGGTTGGGATGGTGTTCTTCGGCCTTTTTCCTCCAAACATAACGATGGTCATTATGGCCAAACAGTTCTATTTTTGTTTTGGAGCAGTTTTTGGAGCAGTGGCTTCTTCCTTGCTGAGCGGCCTTTCAGGTTATGTCGATATAGGACTCGTTTACTGTGGATATAGATATTTTTGTACCTGTTTCCTCTAGCATCTTCACAAGGTCCTTTGCTGTTGTTCTGGGATTGATTTGCACTTTTCGCACCAAAGTATGTTCATCTCTAGGAGACAGAATGATTCTCCTTCCTGAGCAGTATGTATATACTTGGGTACTATTGTTTGTACAGATGAACGTGGTACCTTCAGGCATTTGGAAATTGCTCCCAACGATGAACCTTTCTTTAACTAGGCAAGTCAGTTAAGAACAAATTCTTATTTTCATTGACGGCCTAGGAACAGTGGGTTACATTCGCACTGAGCTAAAGGGTAGAGCTGCTGCTTTCAAGGAGCGGGGCTCTAACCCGGAAGCTTATAAGAAATCCCGCTATGCCCTCCGACGAACCATCAAACAGGCAAAGCGTCAAAACAGGTGTCACGTTCGTCTAATGAATTAACGGACCAAGGCGCAGCATACGTAGAGTTCCACATGTTTAATCAAATGAAACTCACAAAAACAACAAAGAAGAATAAACGATACGTGAAGATCAAGCAGTGCTCACAGGCAACTACACAGAAACAAGATCCCACAAAAACCAGTGGGGAAATGGCTGCCTAAATATGATCCCCAATCAGAGACAACGATAAACAGCTGCATCTGATTGGGAACCATACCAGGCCAACATAGAAATAAATGAACTAGATCACCCACCCTAGTCACACCCCGACCTAACCAAAATAGAGAATAAAAAGGCTCTCTTTGGTCAGGGCGTGACAGTACCCCCCCCCCCCCCCCCCCCCAAAGGTGCGGACTCCGGCCGCAAAACCTGACTCTATAGGGGAGGGTCCGGGTAGGCGTCTAGCGTCGGTGGCAGCTCCGGTGTGGGGCGAAGTATCCACTCCGCTCGTGGATTCGCCAGCATCGGTGGCGGCTCTGGTGCGGGACTTTGCCTCCCGCCCAGACCACGGGTCCGGCCATGGAGTAGAACGCCGTGCCCGGACGGGTAGAACGCCGTGCCCGGACTGGGCATTGGCGCAGAGGAGGGCCCCGGCCATGGAGCTGGGTTGTACGCCGCACCCAGACTGGGCACCGGCGCCGAAGAAGGCTCCGGCCATAGAGCGGGACTGGACGCCATGCCTGGACTAGACATCGGTGCAGAGGAAGGCTCCGGCCTTGGAGCGGGACTGGACGCCGTGCCTAGACTGGACATCGGCGCAGGGGAAGGCTCCTCCCATGGAGCGGGACTGGACGCCGTGCCTGGACTGGACATCGGCGCAGAGGAAGGCTCCTGCCATGGAGCGGGACCGGACGCCGTGCCTGGACTGGGCACCGGTGCAGAGGAAGGCTCTTGCCTTGGCGCGGGACTGGACGCCGTGCCTGGACTGGACATCGGCGCAGAGGAAGGCTCCTGCCATGGAGCGGGACTGGACGCCGTGCCTGGACTGGGCATCGGCACAGAAGAAGGCTCCTGCCCTGGAGCTGGAGGTTCTGGACCGTGGACCATCGCAGGAGGTTCCGGACCGTGGACCGTCACAGGAGGTTCCGGGACCGTGGACCGTCGCAGGAGGTTCCGAACCGTGGACCGTCTCAGGAGGTTCCGGACTGTGGACTGTCATTGGAGGTTCCGGACTGTGGACCGTCGTTGGAGGTTCCGGACTGTGAAACGTCGCCAGAAGCTCTGGACTGTGAACCGTCGCCGGAAGCTCTGGACTGGGAATCGTTGCCGGAAGCTCTGGACTGGGGACCGTCGCCTGAAGCTCTGGACTGGGGACCGTCGCCTGAAGCTCTGGACTGGGGACCGTCGCCTGAAGCTCTGGACTGGGGACCGTCGCCTGAAGCTCTGGACTGGGGACCGTCGCCTGAAGCTCTGGACTGCGGACCATCGCCTGAAGCTTTGGACTGGGGAGGCGCACTGGAGGCCTGATGCGTGGGGTCGGCACAGGTGGCACCGGACTGGTGACACGCACTTCAGGGCGAGTGCGGGGAGCAGGCACAGGACGTACCTGACTGGGAAGGCGCACTTGAGGGAGAGTGCGAGGAGCAGGCACAGGACGTACCGGACTGGGGACACGCACTTGAGGGAAAGTGCGAGGAGCAGGCACAGGACGTACTGGGCTGGGGACACGGACTTCAGGGCGGGTGCGGGGAGGAGTCCAGGATGTCTTCTCCTCCTTTATCTCCTCCCAAGCCCAGGATACCTTCTCTTCCCGGGCACGCTGCTTGGTCCTGTTGTGGTGGGATCTTCAGTCACGATCGTCTAATGAATTAACGGTCCAAGGCGTAACGTACGTAGAGTTCCACATGTTTAATCAAATGAAACTCACAAAAACAACAAAGAAGAATAAACGATACGTGAAGCTCAAGCAGTGCTCACAGGCAACTACACAGAAACAAGATCCCACAAAAACCAGTGGGGAAATGGCTGCCTAAATATGATCCCCAATCAGAGACAACGATAAACAGCTGCCTCTGATTGGGAACCATACCAGGCCAACATAGAAATAAATGCACTAGATCACCCACCCTAGTCATACCCCGACCTAACCAAAATAGAGAATAAAAAGGCTCTCTATGGTCAGGGCGTGACAACAGGACTAAGATTGAATCCTACTACACCGGCTCCGGCGCTCGTCGGATGTGGCAGGGCTCGCAAACTATTACAAACTATAAAGGGAAGCACTGCCGAGAGCTGCCCAGTGACACGAGCCTACCAGACAAGCTAAATAACTTCTATGCTCGCTTCGAGGCAAGTAACACTAAAACATGCATGAGAGCATCAGCTGTTCTGGACGACTGTGTGATCTCGCTCTCCGCAGCCGATGTGAGTAAGACCTTTCAATAGGTCAACATTCACAAGACCAGAGAGCCAGATGGATTACCAGGACGTGGACTCTGAGCATGAACTGACCAACTGGCAAGTGTCTTCAATGACATTTTCAACCTCTCCCTGTCTGAGTCTCTAATACCAACATGTTTCAAGCAGACCATCATAGTCCCTGTGCCCAAGAACACTAAGGTAACCTGCCTAAATGACTACCAAACCGTAGCACTCACGTCTGTAGCCATGAAGAGCTTTGAAAGGCTGGTCATGGTTCACATCAACACCATCATCCCAGAAACCCAAGACCCACTCCAATTTGCATACCGCCCCAACAGATCCACAGACGATGCAATCTCTATTGCACTCCACACTGCCCTTTCACACATGGACAAAAGGAACACCTATGTGAGAATGCTATTCATTGACTACAGCTCAGCGTTCAACACCATAGTGCCCTTAAAGCTCATCACTAAGTTAAAGACCCTAGGACTAAACACCTCCCTCTGCAACTGGATCCTGGACTTCCTGACGGGCTGCTCCCAGGTGGTAAGAGTAGGTAACAACACATCCTCCACGCCGATCCTCAACACTGGGGCCCCTCAGGGGTACCTGCTCAGTCCCCTCCTGTACTCCCTGTTTACTCATGACTGCACGGCCAGGCACAACTCCAACACCATCATTAAGTTTGCCGATGACACAACAGTATCGTTGCCTGATCACTGACAACGATGAGACAGCCTATAGGGAGGAGGTCAGAGACCTGACCGTGTGGTGCCAGGACAACAACCTTTCCCTCAACATGATAAAGACAAAGGAGATGATTGTGGACTACAGGAAAAGGAGGACCGAGCATGCCCCCATTCTCATTGACAGGGCTGTAGTGGCGCAGGTTGAGAGCTTCAAGTTCCTTGGCATCCACATCACCAACAAACTAACATGGGTGATGCACACCAACACAGTTGTGAAGAGGGCACGGGAAAACCTATTCTCCCTCAGGAGACTGAAAAGATTTGGCATGGGTCCTCAGATCCTTAAAAGGTTTTACAGCTGCACCATCGAGAGCATCCTGATGGGTTGCATCACTGCCTGGTATGGCAACTGTTCGGTCTCCAACCGCAAGGCACTACAGAGGGTAGTGCGTATGGCCCAGTACATCACAGGGGCCAAGCTTCCTGCCATCCAGGACCTCTATACCAGGCAGTGTCAGAGGAAGGCCCTATAAATTGTCAAAGACTCCAGCCACCCTAGTCATAGACTGTTCTCCCTGCTACAGCACGGCAAGCGGTACAGGGGCACCAAGTCTAAGTCCAAGAGGCTTCTAAACAGCTTCTACCCCAAGCCATAAGACTCCTGAACATCTAATCAAATGGCTACCCAGGCTGTTTGCATTGCCACCCCCTTCCCCAACTCTTCTATGCTGCTGCTACTCTCTGTTATTATCTATGCATAGTCACTTTAATAACTCTACCCACATGTACATATTTCTTCAATTACCTCGACACCGGTGCCCCCGCACATTGACTCTGTATCGGTACCCCCTGTATATTGCCTCTCTATTGTTATTTTACTGCCGATCTTTAATTATTTGTTACTTTTATCGCTTACTGTTTTTTTGGGGCATTTTCTTAAAACTGCATTGTTGGTTAAGTAAGCATTTCACTGTAAGGTCTACACCTGTTGAATTCGGCTGTTGAATTCATGTGACCAATACAAATGGATTTGATTTGTTAGTTCTCCATGGCTCTCCTTCCACTCCGGAGAATAAAAGATGAAGGTGTAGTTCCAGTTTAATTGGTTGGGAAATAAAAACCTCTGTCCTCCCGCTGGATCGACTATAACATTGCTTTAGTTTTCTTCACATAATCATTTTTTTTGTCTTTACATTATCAAACAAAGATTGTGACTTTGAAATAAATGATAAGTGAACTAAAACTGAAATGTACAGAGACTAGTTCTCCTGCATGCAGTACACACATAAGTACGCACAAATAATTGACACCTACTATAAATTCATACCGCACACACACTCACTCACACACACACACACACACACACACACACACACACACACACACACTCACACACTTACACACACACTCACACACACTCACACACACTCACACACACTCACACACACACACACACACACACACACACACACACACACTCACACTCACACACTCACTCACTCACACACACACACACACACACACACACTCACACTCTCACACACACACTCACACACACACACACACACACACACACACACTCACACTCACACTCACACTCACACTCACACTCACACACACTCACACTCTCACACACACACTCACACACACACACACACACACACACACACACACACACACTCACACTCTCACACACACACTCACACACACACTCACACTCTCACACACACACTCACACTCTCACACACACACTCACACACACACAGAGCGTTGCTAAAAGCCTTTGTGTGAATGCATCCCTTATTACAATTGAGGGAGAAAAAATGAATAGTCATCCCCTGCTTTTGTTCTGATAACCACCTCCTTGGTCATATTCAGCTATTCATGTCCTGCTTTCCATACCAGAATGCTGCAGTGCTGTGTGAGCCCACCGCTAACCGTGTATTCGTTAGAAATGGAAAACCATCCTACCAGCACTGTGCCGTTTCACAGAGAACATATCAAACAACCTGCTCTTTCATGTCAGCGTCTTTTCCTGACAAATCACAGTCCTTTCTCCCACTTCACTGTAGTCAGCCAGGGAGTGGGTGATATTTAAAGGTAGTAAAATAAGAATATAAATGAATATCTTGATAGACCGGTAAAAGCAGAAAGGGTTTGCAGAGTCACTAACATTATAGATGGCTGTACATGGTACGAGGTAGCAAAACCACCTAATGATGTTGACTAGGTTACCCACCCACATACATCTCCCCACAGATACACTACATACACAAATGTATGTGGACACCTCTTCAAATTAGTGGTTTGGCCATACAGAAATGGTTTGTCAAGATTGGTGTGGAAGAACTTGACTGGCCTGCACAGAGCCCTGACCTCAACCCCATCGAACACCTTTGGGATGAATTGGAACTCCAACTGCGAGCCAGGCCTAGTCACCCAAAATCAGTGCCCGACCTCACTAATACTCTTGTGGCTTAATGGAAGCAAGTCCGTGCAGCAATGTTCCAACATCTAGTGGGAAGCCTTCCCAGAAGAGTGGAGGCTGTTATAGCAGCAAAGGGGAGGCCAACTTCATATTAATACCCATGATTTTGGAATGAGATGTTCGACGAGCAGGTGTCCACATACTTTTGGTAATGTAGTGTACATATAAAGAGGCACTGAGTTTGAAGATAAGCTGTGAATACATCCACAGGTACACCTCCAATTGACTCAAATGATGTCAATTAGTCTATCAGAAGCTTCTAATGCCATGACATCATTTTCTGGAATTTTCTGTTTAAAGGCACAATTTAGTGTTTGCAAACTTCTGACCCACTGGAATTGTGATACAGTGAATTATAAGTGAAATAATCTGTCTGTAAACAATTGTTGGAAAAATGACTTGTGTCATGCACAAAGTAGATGTCCTAACCGACTTGCCAAAACTATAGTTTGTTAACAAGAAATTTGTATAGTGGTTGAAAAATGAGTTTTAATGACTCCAACCTAAGTGTATGTAAACTTCTGACTTCAACTGTATATATATATATATATATATATATATATATAAATATATATATATAATTTCTTAATTACATTCTTTACTTTCAGAGTTGTGTGTAATGTTGTGAATTGTTAGGGTTAGGGTCTATTACATTTCAATTCCAGTCAATTCAGGAAGTACACTGAAATTCCAAGTCTCTTCAATGCTTTTCAATGAGGAACATTTGGAATTAGAATTGGAATTTGGTTTACTTTCTGAATTGACTGGAAATGAAATGGAGTTGACTCCAATCCTGGTGTGTGTGTGTGTGTGTGTGTGTGTGTGTGTGTGTGTGTGTGTGTGTGTGTGTGTGTGTGTGTGTGTGTGTGTGTGTGTGTGTGTGTGTGTGTGTGTGTGTGTGTGTGTGTGTGTGTGTGTGTGTGCGCGTGTGCGCGTGTGTGTTTGTGTTGATAGTAGAGCTGGTATATGGCTGAATGACGATCTGGCAGGCAGCTTTCTGTTTCCTCTGGGAGTCTGTCTGTGTTCCATCCACCAGTGTGTTTCTCAAAGAGAACATCCTAATCCCTTCTACTCACACTCCCACTGCACCAAACACCTCAACAAAGCCCAAGACAGGACAGAATCTACTCTGAAGGCCTAGCAAAATCCCCATACAGACACAGCATCTCTAGAACAAAGCCTTTACTGAATGGTGCCATCTACAAAGTCCCAGTATTACCCACTACTGTACCCAGATATTCTCCATCTGAACAGAACGTGAGCCAGCAGCAGTGCAGTAGTATCAGATATGCTGGGTAAGTGTTGTTAGTGGTGAGAATGGAGGACTGTACTGTGCTGTACTGTGTCACTGTCAAATCAAATGTTATTGGTTGCATACACATATTTAGCAGATGTTATTGCAGGTGTAGCGAAATGCTTGTTTTACTAGCTCCAACAGTGCAGTAATATCTAACACACACGCACAGGCAAACATACACACACACACACACATACATAGATAAACATGGCAATACATTGTCAGAAGCTCAGCTACACAGACATAAACACAAACTGCCTGGTTCTGTACAGTTTTTACAATATGTACCATACAATGTGTGTCTCACTGTGTGTCTGAATGAGAGAGGGAGAGAGAGACAGACAGGGAGGAAGAGAGACAGACAGACAGAGAGGGAGAGAGACAGACAGACAGAGAGGGAGGGAGACATAGAGGGAGGGAGAGAGACATACAGAGATGGAGAGAGACATAGAGGGAGAGAGACCGACAGAGATGGAGAGAGAGACAGACAGAGGGAAAGAGATAGAGAGGGAAAGAGATAGAGAGGGAGGGAGATAGATAGATAGATAGATACTAATTATCAAAATCCAGAAAAGAGCCGTTAAATTCTACAACCACCTAAAAGGAAGCGATTCCCAAACCTTCCATAACAAAGCCATCACCTACAGAGAGATGAACCTGGAGAAGAGTCCCCTAAGCAAGCTGGTCCTAGGGCTCTGTTCACAAACACAAACACCCCACAGAGCCCCAGGACAACAGCACAATTAGACCCAACCAAATCATGAGAAAACAAAAAGATAATTACTTGACACATTGGAAAGAATTAACAAAAAAACAGAGCAAACTAGAATGCTATTTGGCCCTAAACAGAGAGTACACAGTGGCAGAATACCTGACCACTGTGACTGACCCAAACTTAAGGAAAGCTTTGACTATGTACAGACTCAGTGAGCATAGCCTTGCTATTGAGAAAGGCCGCCGTAGGCAGACATGGCTCTCAAGAGAAGACAGGCTATGTGCACACTGCCCACAAAATGAGGTGGAAACTGAGCTGCACTTCCTAACCTCCTGCCCAATGTATGACCATATTAGAGAGACATATTTCCCTCAGATTACACAGATCCACAAAGAATTTGAAAACAAATCCAATTTTGATAAACTCCCATATCTACTGGGAGAAATTCCACAGTGTGCCATCACAGCAGCAAGATTTGTGACCTGTTGCCACAAGAAAAGGGCAACCAGTGAAGAACAAACACCATTGTAAATACAACCCATATTTATGCTTATTTATTTTAACTTGTGTGCTTTAACCATTTGTACATTGTTACAACACTGTATATATATAATATAACATTTGTAATGTCTTTATTGTTTTGAAACTTCTGTATGTGTAATGTTTACTGTTAATTTGTATTGTTTATTTCACTTTTGTATAATATCTACCTCACTTGCTTTGGCAATGTTAACACATGTTTCCCTTGAATTGAATTGAATTGAATTGAATAGATAGATAGATAGATAGATAGATAGATAGATAGATAGATAGATAGATAGATAGATAGATGGAGAGGGACAGACAAAGAAGGAGAGAGAGAGACAGAGGGAGAGAGATAGACAGAGACAGACAGACAGACAGACAGACAGACAGACAGACAGACAGACAGACAGACAGACAGACAGACAGACAGACAGGGAGGGAGGGAGGGAGGGAGGGAGGGAGGGAGGGAGGGAGGGAGGGAGGGAGGGAGGGAGGGAGGGAGGGAGACAGAGGGGGGGAGAGAGAGAGACAGAGGGGGGGAGAGAGAGAGACAGAGGGGGGGAGAGAGAGAGACAGAGGGGGGGAGAGAGAGAGACAGAGGGGGGGAGAGAGAGAGACAGAGGGGGAGAGAGACAGACAGAGGGGGAGAGAGACAGACAGAGAGGGAGAGAGACAGAGGGAGAGAGACAGAGAGGGAGGGAGAGAGACAGACAGAGAGGAAGAGAGACAGAGGGAGGGAGAGAGCGAGAGAGACAGACAGAGAGGGAGAGAGAGAGACAGAGGGGGAGAGAGACAGACAGAGAGGGAGAGAGACAGAGAGGGAGGGAGAGAGAGAGACAGAGGGTGAGAGAGACAGACAGAGAAGGAGAGAGACAGAGAGGGAGGGAGAGAGAGACAGGGGGAGAGAGACGGAGAGGGAGGGAGAGAGAGAGACAGAGGGGGAGAGAGACAGACAGAGAGGGAGAGAGACAGAGAGAGAGGCAGAGAGAAAGACAGAGAGGGAGAGAGACAGACAGAGAGGGAGAGAGACAGACAGAGAGGGAGAGTGACAGACAGAGAGGGAGAGACAGACCGAGAGGGAGAGAGACAGACAGAGAGGGAGAGAGAGAGACAGACAGAGAGGGAGGGAGGGAGAGAGACAGACAGGCAGAGCGGGAGAGAGAGCGGGAGAGAGAGAGAGAGAGAGAGAGAGAGAGAGAGAGAGAGAGAGAGAGAGAGAGAGAGAGAGAGAGAGAGAGAGACGGACGGACGGACGGACGGACGGACGGACGGACGGAGAGGGGTAGAGACAGAGAGAGAGATAGACAGAGAGGGAGAGATAGACAGAGAGGGAGAGAGATAGACAGAGAGGGAGAGAGATAGACAGAGAGGGAGAGAGACAGGGAGAGAGACAGACAGAGAGGGAGAGACAGAACGGGAGAGAGACAGACAGAGAGGGAGAGAGAGAGACAGATAGACAGAGCGGAAGAGAGACAGACAGACAGACAGACAGACAGACAGACAGACAGACAGACAGACAGACAGACAGACAGACAGACAGACAGACAGACAGACAGACAGACAGACAGACAGAGAGGGGTAGAGACAGAGAGAGAGAGGGAGAGAGATAGACAGAGAGGGAGAGATAGGGAGAGAGATAGACAGAGAGGGAGAGAGATAGACAGAGAGGGAGAGACATAGACAGAGAGGGAGAGAGATAGACAGAGAGGGAGAGAGATAGACAGAGAGGGAGAGAGACAGGGAGAGAGACAGACAGAGAGGGAGAGACAGAACGGGAGAGAGACAGACAGAGAGGGAGAGAGAGAGAGACAGATAGACAGAGCGGAAGAGAGACAGACAGACAGACAGACAGACAGACAGACAGACAGACAGACAGACAGACAGACAGACAGACAGACAGACAGACAGACAGACAGACAGACAGACAGACAGACAGACAGACAGACAGACAGACAGACAGACAGACAGACAGAGAGGTAGAGGGACACAGAGAGAGAAATGAGGTGGAAACTGAGCTGCACTTCCTAACCTCCTGCCCAATGTATGACCATATTAGAGACACATATTTCCCTCAGATTACACAGATCCACAAAGAATTCGAAAACAAATCCAATTTTGATAAACTCCTTGAAATTCCACAGTGTTCCATCACAGCAGCAAGATTTGTGACCTGTTGCCACAAGAAAAGGGCAACCAGTGAAGAACAAACACCATCGTAAATACAACCCATATTTATGCTTATTTATTTTAACTTGTGTGCTTTAACCATTTGTACATTGTTACAACACTGTATATATATAATATGACATTTGTAATGTCTTTATTGTTTTGAAACTTCTGTATGTGTAATGTTTACTGTTAATTTGTATTGTTTGTTTCACTTTTGTGTATTGTCTACCTCACTTGCTTTGGCAATGTTAACACATGTTTCCCATGCCAATAAAGCCCCTTGAATTGAATTGAATTGAGAGAGAGACAGATAGCGAGGGAGAGAGACATAGATAGGAAGGGAGAGAGACAGACAGAGAGGGAGAGAGACAGACAGAGCGGGAGAGAGACAGACAGAGCGGGAGAGAGACAGACAAGACAGACAGAGAGGTAGAAGAACAGAGAGAGAGGGAGAGAGAGGGAGGGAGACAGAGTGGGAGAGAGACAGAGAGCGGTAGATACAGAGAGAGGGAGAGAGACAGACAGAGAGGGAGAAAGACAGACAGAGTGGGAGAGAGACAGACAGAGAGGGAGAGAGACAGACAGAGAGGGAGGGAGACAGACAGAGTGGGAGAAAGACAGACAGAGAGGGAGAGACAGACAGAGAGGGAGAGAGACAGACAGAGAGGGAGAGAGAGAGACAGACAGAGAGGGAGAGAGACCAACACAGAGGGAGAGAGACAGACAGAGGGAGAGAGACAGACAGAGAGGGAGAGAGACCAACAGAAACATTTATTAAACTAAGCACTTTTTGCGACACTCAGGCAAGCATAGTTTTGAAAGCCATTGCTGATCCGTCCTTTTTTTAAAGGTAAAAGAATAAAACCATTTTCATCACTTTGAAGAGAAGAAGTGACAGAAGTCCCATAATAATCATAGCCAGTCCTACGTGGGAATAGTCACGTTCTAAGCGCTAAGCAGCGCTACTGTAGCAGGGTTCTCTGTGTTGGGCCTAATGACTGTAGACCACATATCACATTCACTTAATTCTCCAACCAGGGCATTTCCTATTCCCTCATTAATTCCATTACAAAAGGGGGCTGTCTTAGCTGAGATGAGATGAGGGAGAGGAAGAGATCTGCTTTGGGTTTTGCATGGATTCGCATTAGCGTTTACAGCTAGCCAATTAGCCCAGCGGTTGCTAGCGGTCGTTGCAGCTACAAATGTATGATCTTAATCTGACCACCCTCTTGCAGGAGAAAGTTACTGTAATCTAGGAAATGTAAAACGTGCAGTGCATCTGAGGTTTGAAAGGCTTCTAAAGTTTGTAACTTCCACTTTGAAATTTCAGACTTTATTTTCCCTTATGAAAAATGTAGTCAACCCCTTCAAAAATGTCCATTAATTATAATCCACATGATTACATGTCATGTAGCTGCAGGATTATTCCTCTGCTGTAGCAAATTAGCTCAAATTAAGATCCTACATATGTAGCCTGCTAGCTTCAGCAATCTCCCAGACAGCCACCTCTTTTCACTCCCCATGCACTTAAGAACTGGTCCAAAGACAGTTGTGTCCTTTCATGTAGGGGGAGAAAGGTAGGACTGCTATAGTGAGAGATGATTTCAGATCATTTTATATTATTTCACCCAGTAGCCAAGATTAGAATTGGTGGGGGTGGCTGAAAGTAATCAGAGCTCTACTTCCTTGATGTTGTGTTGCTGAGGCAACTGCCAATCATCCCAATCTGTTTTCTCGAATGTGCCAACTGTGTACATGGGCATTCAGGAACGCATGTTTCAATGCCAAAACAGGTAAGGTACACACCTACCTATTATAGAGCACATCCTGTAGGTGCAACAGTATTAGATGGTGAAGGCAAATCTGAAATAATAAACAGCAAACAACCCACATACAGCAGTGTGAGAAGGGCACAGCACAGGTGGCACGCTTGGCATCAGACAGGCTCCATCACAACACGTCTATTACAATCTGTAGAAAACAAAGATGTGCTGACAAAACACATGGTTTGACGAAACAAAAATGAGATTTCAGTCACTTCCATGTGTCATCACTATCTCGTGTACCTGCAGTGCGTTTCTCCTATTGTGACTCAGTACACACTGTCATGACGTTGCCCTGTTGGGTGAGCTTTATGACCCCCCATAAATACCTTTCCCCCTTTTCTCTCCATTCTACAGAATGGACTCTTGGAAAGGCCTTTGTTATCATCAAAATGTTGGGGAATGGAACAATATTTCACTTTCTCAACCAGTTGAAAGTGTCTGTTGGTACTTAAATTATATCTTGTAAAGTCGACACATACTAGTTATCAGATTCACATGGAATTGTTGTGCAATTTAAATGTTTAAATATGAAACTATTTGTGAAAAGATTAAATGTAATTTTAGCATCCAAATTAGAGAATTGATTTCATGTGTAAACTATGCTCACTCAGAGGCCACGCCCAAGTGAACAGATATTGGTTGAGAACTATGAAACAAGCCCTTCTCTCCCCCACTACAAAAGCCCGTTGACGGAAGTCAAACTTAGTTCCCGACGACGTGAGGACTGGTGTCCATACGTTTAAAAGTGCTAATTTCATTGTAGAGGTGACGATCACCACGCTGGAAGAATTTCTGCTAGACCAGCCAGAATTCAGCGCGAACTGATTATGGCAAAATGGTATGAACTTTGAACTCTTATTCACTAAAGAAGAAGTGATACATCCAAGAAGTCGAGTTATCAGCTGCAGCTGTAAACGTACGTGGCCTAGGAAAGGACAGACAATCTCCTAATAAGAATGACAGGGTACAACGTATCCGCCCTACAACACTACGACCAGAAATATTCTTCAAAGGACAATGGCAATCTCTGCCAGTCTTCCATCTTCGACCCATCTATCGAAGCGCAGCTCAGTGTAAATATATATCTTGCATTTTCCTTTTCCGAATGGGCGGTTATTAGAATGCATAAGATTCTGTATTTACGGTAGCATAGCTTCTCAAGGTCCGATAGAGACCCAATCTCCTTTGTCCCTCAGTCTTCCTGCTCTTTGATTCAAACCCAACCCCTTTTCTTTGTGTAATCAGCCGTCAGATCGGTTTCGTCCGCCGGGAATTTTTCTTTTATGACATGATTAGTAATCGATGGATGATCCATCCTGTGTATATGTAATTCTGTGTGATTATTTAGGTATTTAGTAAATAAATAATGATGCCAATTTTTGTATTGCTGATTCAACTTGTTAGCCAGGGTTCGTGAAGATAACCAAGAATTTTACGACGTTCAGATGACACTCAATAACGTGACGATTAATAATTGACTGCTGTTGATATAAAAGATCTTCACATCTTTAAGAGTTTATTCGGAAGACAACTGCTCTATAAACACTCTTCCGTGGTGCCCCAGGTTATTAACGAGTTAATTGTTGCATGGTTTAATTCAATCACGTAATCAATCAAACATTAGGTAATCTATTTGATAAAATAGCCTGTCACATAATTTAGTCAGTCAGAGACATGACAACACAAATGTAGACGTTCCTATATACTGAGTCGTTTCATTATGAAAGGTGCTTTGAACACACAGGCTCTTCATTGGAACGATAAGACAATTAGAAATACATAAAAAATAGAAAAAGTCTACTGATGATGACACGTTGTATTAACGTTGTGTCCAAGTTGAAAGGATGTGATTGGCAAGGTGTTGGCTCAGGGAGGGGTTCATTGTGTTTTCTCTGTCACGGTGTTGTTGGCTCGGTCGGAACGTGTGACGGGTGAAGAACTCTGTTGCTGCAGCTCCGTGCAGCTGTTACGTGTTATTGGAGATGACAAGAGTCTTGTTAGTTCAATTTATGACATATCAATATAAACCCATT
This sequence comes from Salvelinus namaycush, assembly GCF_016432855.1. Lineage (NCBI taxonomy): Eukaryota > Metazoa > Chordata > Actinopteri > Salmoniformes > Salmonidae > Salvelinus > Salvelinus namaycush. The sequence continues at coordinate 47,374 of NW_024058556.1, forward strand.
TCCATGAGAGATGAATTTAAGTTGACTCAGAGGCTTACACACACACACACACACACACACACACACACACACACACACACACACACACACACACACACACACACACACACACACACACACACACACACACACACACACACACACACACACACACACACACACACACAGGAACTACACACACACACACACACACACACACAGGAACTCGCGCGCGCGCGCGCACACACACACACACACACACACACACAGGCACTCACGCACGCAAACACACACACAGACACACACATACACGGACGCACACAGGAACACGCGCGCGCACACACACACACACACAGTCGCACACAGAAGGACATAGTATAGACAGTGAATCCAGTTGTTTTCTATGGAAACAACTATTCAACTTTAACTAACCATTAAACGTCAGTCTTCGTCAACAACAGAGTCACAAAGCTCTGTGGTTGTTATTGATGAAAGACAAGATGGAGGAAATCAATATGGTGTCTGTGAGTTTGAGTAATTCACTTCCATTTGACTTTGAAGAATGGATCAGAAAAGCAAGCATCAAAGAGATATATAATCGGCAGAATGTTCTGACATGAAAGGGGCTTTGGGAGAACAGCCCATCAACTGCTGTGTAGTCTCTCTTTATGGACCAAGATGTTGCTTTCCTCCCTCTCCCCCAATCACACACTCCTCCTCCCCCAATCACACACTCCTTCTCCAACAATCACGCACTCCTTCTCCCCCAATCACACACTCCTTCTCCCCCAATCACACACACCTTCTCCCCCAATCCTTTCCATATCTTGTCCTAAAAAGCGCTTAAAATAAAATGTAATATCATTATTATAAAACCGTTTTATCTTTGAATACACCTATTTATTTTCTCTCTCGCTCTTTGTATTTTTAGAATCCAGTGATTCCTCTTTGTCTAATTATCCCATTCCTATTTCCTATAGCCACAACCATACTAGGAGGAATACCTACGTAAGAATGCAGTTCATTGACTGTAGCTCAGACTTCAACACCATAGTATCCTCCAAGCTCATCATTAAGCTCAGTACCCTGGGTATGAACCCCGCCCTGTGCAACTGGGTCCTGGACTTCCTGACGGGCTGACCCCAGGTGGTGAAGGTAGGGAACAACACCTCCCCTTCGCTGATCCTCAATACAGGGGCCCCACAAGGGTACGTGATCAGCCCCCTCCTGTACTCCCTGATCACCCATGACTGCGTGGCCACGCACACCTCCAACTCAATCATCAAGTTTGCAGTAGTAGGCCTGATTACCAACAATGATGAGACAGCCTACAGGGAGGAGGTGAGGGCCCTGGCGGAGTGGTGCCAGGAAAATAACCTCTCCCTCAATTTCAACAAAACGAAGGAGCTGATTGTGGAATTCAGGAAACAGCAGAGGGAGCACGCCCCTATCCACATCGACTGGACCACAGAGGAGTACTTGGAAATTGTCAAGTTACTCAGCGCACACATCACTGACAATCTAAAATGATCCACCCACATATAGAGTGTGGTGAAGAAGGCACAACAGTGCCTCTTTAACCTCAAGAGGCTGAAAAAAATCGGCTTCACCCTAAGACCCTCACAAACTTTTACAGATGCGCAATTGAGAGCACCTTGTCGGACTGTATCACCGCCTGGTATGGCCCGCAACCACAGGGCTCTCCAGAGGGTGGCACAGTCTGCCCAACGCATCACCGGGGGCACACTGCCTGCCCTCCAGGTTACCTACAGCACCCGATGTCACAGAAAGGTCAAAAAGATCATCAAGGACATCAACCACCCGAGCCACTGCCTGTTCACCCCGCTATCATCCAGAAGGTGAGGTCAGTACAGGTGCATCAAAGCTGGGACCGAGAGACTGAAAAACAGCTTCTATTTCAAGGCTATCAGACTGTTAAATAGCCAACACTAGCCGGCTACCACCCGGTTACTCAAACCTGCACCTTAGAGGCTGCTGCCCTATATACATAGACATGGAATCACTTGCCACTTTAATAATGTTTACATTTTGCTTTACTCATCTCATATGTATATACTGTATTCTGTTCTACTGTATTTAGTCAATGCCACTCTGACATTGCTTGTCCTAATATTTATATATTTCTTAATTCCATTCGTTTACTTTTAGATGTGTGTGCATTGTTGTGAATTCTTAGATACTACTACACTGTTGGAGCTAGGAACACAAGTATTTCTCTACACCCACAATAACATCTGCTAAAAATGTCTATGTGACCAATAACATGTGATTTGATTTGATTTGAAAAGAGTCAACACCTCAAATTGCAAACGCTCATATCCTCACCACAAACACTCTGAATGATTTATATCTTCCATTCACTTACCACCTCTCCTTACCACTTCTCCTTACCACCTCTCCTTACCACCTTTCATTACCACCTCTCCTTACCACGTCTCTTTACCACCTCTCCTTACCACCTTTCCTTACATCTCTCCTTACCACCTCTCCTTACCATGTCTCTTTACCACCTCTCCTTACCACCTTTCCTTACATCTCTCCTTACCACCTCTCCTTACCACCTCTCTTTACAACCTCTCCTTACCACCTCTCCTTACCACCTCTCCTTACCACCTTTCATTACCACCTCTCCTTACCACGTCTCTTTACCACCTCTCCTTACCACCTTTCCTTACATCTCTCCTTACCACCTCTCCTTACCATGTCTCTTTACCATCTCTCCTTACAACCTCTCTTGATAACCTCTCCTTACCACCTCTCCTTACCACCTCTCTTTACATCTCTCTTTACAACCTCTCCTTACCAACTCACCTTACCACCTCTCCTTACATCTCTCTTTATAACCTCTCCTTACCACCTCTCTTTACATCTCTCTTTACAACGTCTCCTTACCAACTCACCTTACCACCTCTCCTTACCAACTCTCTTTACATCTCTCCTTACCACCTCTCTTTACCAACTATCCTTACCACCTCTCCTTACCACCTATCCTTACCACCTATCAGTCAATCTCTCTTTCTGTTTCCCCCCCTTTTCTCTCCCTCCCTCTCTTCCTGTGTTCCTCTATTCCTCTCCAGTCAAGGTCAAAGGTTTATTTTTAGCCCCAATAACTCGAAAGTGTATCCTGTCGGTCTCTGACATGGAAAGACACTCTGAGTGTGAACAGCATGAGTAGACCTCCCAGAGGGCCACAGCAGTTAAACTGAGAGCATAACCAGTCCCTGGACACACCAGCACCACGTCACCACAACACAACCAGTCCCTAGATACAGAGAACTATGACGTCACCACAACACAACCAGTCCCTAGATACAGAGAACTATGACGTCACCACAACACAACCAGTCCCTAGATACAGAGAACTATGACATCACCACAACACAACCAGTCTCTAGGCATACAGAACTATGACATCACCACAACACAACCAGTCTCTAGACATACGGAACTATGACATCACCACAACACAACCAGTCTCTAGACATACAGAACTATGACATCACCACAACACAACCAGTCTCTAGACATACTTGGAACTATGACGTCACCACAACACAACCAGTCCCTAGACATACGGAACTATGACATCACCACAACACAACCAGTCTCTAGACATACGGAACTATGACATCACCACAACACAACCAGTCTCTAGACATACGGAACTATGACATCACCACAACACAGCCAGTCTCTAGACATACAGAAATATGACATCACCACAACACAGCCACTCCCTAGATACACAGAACTATGACATCACCACACCCCAGACAGTCCCTAGACACACAGAAGTATTACATCACCACAACACAGCCAGTCCCTAGATACACAGAACTATGACATCACCACAACACAGACAGTCCCTAGACACACAGAAGTATGACATCACCACAACACAGACAGTCCCTAGATACACAGAACTATGACATCCCCACCACACAGCCAGTCCCTAGATACACATAACTATGACATCACCACAACACAGCTAGTCCCTAGACACACAGAACTATGACATCACCACAACACAGACAGTCCCTAGACACAGAACTATGATGTTACCACAACACAGCCAGTCCCTACACAGAACTATGACATCACCACAACACAGACAGTCCCTAGACACAGAACTATGATGTTACCACAACACAGCCAGTCCCTACACAGAACTATGACATCACCACAACACAGCCAGTCCCTAGACACAAAGAAGTATGACATCACCACAACACAGCCAGTCCCTCGACACACAGAACTATGACATCACCACAACACAGGCAGTCCCTAGACACAGAACTATGATGTTACCACAACACAGCCAGTCCCTACACAGAACTATGATGTCGCCACAACACAGCCAGTCCCTACACAGAACTATGACATCACCACAACACAGACAGTCCCTACACAGAACTATGATGTAACCACAACACAGCCAGTCCCTACACAGAACTATGACATCACCACAACACAGACAGTCCCTAGACACACAGAACTATGATGTTACCACAGCACAGCCAGTCCCTACACAGAACTATGACATCACCACAACACAGACAGTCCCTAGACACACAGAACTATGAGGTCGCCAGAACACAGCCAGTCCCTAGACACACAGAAGTATGACATCACCACAACACAGCCAGTCCCTAGATACACAGAACTATGACATCACCACAACACAGCCAGTCCCTAGACACACAGAACTATGACATCATAGCAACCGTGGAACAAACAACAACAGTAATGAACCACATCCCCTGGGCTGAAACACCTGACAGCCTTTAGACAGGTGAGAGAGGGAGTTAAGGTTGGGGTAGACACACACACACACACACACTCAAATCCTTGAAGACACTGTTGCTATGCAACA
>NW_024058557.1:0-10000 GCF_016432855.1 Salvelinus namaycush
CCAGAGCTAATTGGATAGTCCACTACTGTTGACCAGAGCTAATTGGATAGTCCACTACTTTTGACCAGAGCTAATTAGATAGTCCACTACTTTTGACCAGAGCTAATTGGATAGTCCACTACTGTTGACCAGAGCTAATTGGATAGTCCACTACTTTTGACCAGAGCTAATTGGATAGTCCACTACTTTTGACCAGAGCTAATTGGATAGTCCACTACTGGGGGTTTAGGCTCAATTCCATTTCAATTCAGTCAGTTCACAACGTATGTGTGTGTGTGTGTGTGTGTTTGGTGTCCCACAGCCAATGATAGGTGTACAGGTGTAGTGCTGGTGGTGTTTGTAATGTCACTGTACCAAGTTATTTTCACAACCCAAATTGACTAATGCTGACATACGTTGTTTTACAAAACAAGTTATGAGGAAGATATTATAGTTGGTAATATAGTAATTAACAAACAGAAACCTTGGATCAGGTCTCCTCCTGTCTTATTCATTATACGTCATAAGATAATACTGATCCTAGATCAGCTCTCCTCCTGTCCATGGGGTCTTATTCATTATACTTCATAAAGATAAAACTGATCCTAGATCAGCTCTCCTCCTGTCCATGGGGTCTTATTCATTATACTTCATAAGATAAAAACTGATCCTAGATCAGCACTCCTCCTGTCCATGGGGTCTTATTCATTATACTTCATAAAGATAAAACTGATCCTAGATCAGCTCTCCTACTCTGAGATACTTCTACTCTGAGACACTCCTACTCTGGGACACTCCTATTCTGGGACACTCCTACTCTGGACACTCCTACTCTGAGATGCTCCTACTCTGGGACACTCCTACTCTGAGATACTCCCACTCTGAAACACTCCTGCTCTGACACTCCTACTCTGGGACACTCCCACACTGAGACACTCCTGCTCTGGGCCACTCCTACTATGAGACACTTGCTCTCTGAGGACACTCCTACTCTGAGCACTCTGAGACACCATGAGTACAGGCCCTAATCTACAAAGATTAATAGGGCCCAGGAGTTGATTCCTCCACCGTGTGATCAGGGAAACCACTCTGGTCCTACAGATCATAGGTGGGTCCCAATACCACTCTGGGTCCCTACAGATTATATGTGTGTCCCAATAACACTCTGGGTCCTACAGATCATAGGTGGGTCTCAATAACACTCTGGGTCCTACAGATCATAGGTGGGTCCCAATAACACTCTGGGTCCTACAGATTATAGGTGGGTCCCAATAACACTCTGGGTCTACAGATTAAGGTGGGTCCCAATAACACTCTGGGTCCTACAGAATTATAGGTGGGTCCCAATAACCTCTGGGTCCTACAGATCATAGGTGGGTCTCAAATAACACTCTGGGTCCTACAGATCATAGGTGGGTCCCAATAACACTCTGGGTCCTACAGATCATAGGTGGGTCCCAATAACACTCTGGGTCCTACAGATCATAGGTGGGTCCCAATAACACTCTGGGTCCTACAGATTATAGGTGGGTCCCAATAACACTCTGGGTCCTACAGATCATAGGTGGGTCCCAATAACACTCTGGGTCCTACAGATCATAGGTGTGTCCCAATACCACTCTGGGTCCTACAGATTATAGGTGGGTCCCAATAACACTCTGGGTCCTACAGATCATAGGTGGGTCCCAATAACACTCTGGGTCCTACAGATCATAGGTGGGTCCCAATAACACTCTGGGTCCTACAGATCATAGGTGGGTCCCAATGACATCTCCTTTCTCCTGAAGTGTGCACTCTTTCACTACTTCCCACAATGTAAAAGCATTGGATTGGGGGAGCCATGGGCTAGTGGGAGATTCCAACATATTTATTCAACTCAAGTGAAGGGAAGTAAACAAGTACACACTTCGGGAGGAAGGAGAGATAATTGGGACGTAGCCAAGAAATAGAAACTCACACCGCCACAGAAGCCATTTTTTAAATTTTATTTTATTGTGCTGAAACAAGGCTGTGATTATCTATTAAGATAACTTGGGTTTGTTTTGTATATCAAACAAGCGATTTGGATGTGTAATTGAAGACAGCAATACTAGGGTGGATAGAGAGGAAACGATACACGTTAGATAGAAGACATGACGTTCTACTGAGGGAGACGGTGTCAAAGACAGAAATGATGTCATGTTTATTTCCCCCCCCCCCCCCCCCCCCGCCGTCTCTCCCTTCCACAGATTAATATAACTACGTAACATTGCATAATGTCAGAAAATGTTCTTTAAAAAATAATAATAATAATTACATGTCCAGTCTTACCTAGTGGTGACTAAGAAGCAGAGAAGAACAGACTTATAAAATTTATCCCCCCGACAAAAATAAACTATATATATATAAAAATGTTACGATGTTCTCCCTGTTCTCTTTCGTCACCTGAGTTTTACTAAGCAGATAATTTAAGCTTGCGTCACAAATTGCACCCTATTCCCTATATAGAGGACTAGTCCCGTAAATGCTCCGGTCAAAAGTAGTGCACTCCCTGGTCAAAAAGGAGTGCACTAATATAGGCAATAGGGTTTCATTTGGGAGCAGGCTTAGTTTGAAAATGAGGTAACAGTAAGGCCCTTTTTTTTTGGAGGTAGTAATGTGTATTGGGACTGTTCTAGAACGGGGATCATCTTCATTAAGACTCAAGAGCTCAAAGCACATCAACAAAACAGTGGTTTCCATAGTTACACATTCACACCAACATGAGGTAAAACATCCCAAAATAAAAAAAACATTGTTTCAATTTTCTTTAAAAAAAATATACTCTTAGACTTTAGAACTCGAGTACATATTTATGAAATATAGTCCAATGTTCTCGGAGCTCCAACATCGGAACGTCATTACCTCCTATGTTCTCGGAGCTCCAACATCGGAATGTCATTACCTCCTATGTTCTTGGAGCTCCAACATCGGAACGTCATTACCTCCTATGTTCTCGGAGCTCCAACATCGGAACGTCATTACCTCCTATTCCTATGTTCTTGGAGCTCCAACATCAGAACGTCATTACCTCGTATGTTCTCGGAGCTCCAACATCGGAACGTCATTACCTCCTATGTTCTTGGAGCTCCAACATCGGAACGTCATTACCTCCTATGTTCTTGGAGCCCCAACATCGGAACGTCATTACCTCCTATGTTCTTGGAGCTCCAACATCGGAACGTCATTACCTCCTATGTTCTCGGAGCTCCAACATCGGAACGTCATTACCTCCTATGTTCTCGGAGCTCCAACATCGGAACGTCATTACCTCCTATGTTCTTGGAGCTCCAACATCGGAACGTCATTACCTCCTATGTTCTTGGAGCTCCAACATCGGAACGTCATTACCTCCTATTCCTATGTTCTTGGAGCTCCAACATCGGAACGTCATTACCTCCTATGTTCTTGGAGCTCCAACATCGGAACGTCATTACCTCCTATGTTCTTGGAGCTCCAACATCGGAACGTCATTACCTCCTATGTTCTCGGAGCTCCAACATTGGAACGTCATTACCTCCTATGTTCTCGGAGCTCCAACATCAGAACGTCATTACCTCCTATGTTCTCGGAGCCCCAACATCGGAACGTCATTACCTCCTATGTTCTTAGAGCTCCAACATCGGAACGTCATTACCTCCTATGTTCTCGGAGCCCCAACATCGGAACGTCATTACCTCCTATGTTCTCGGAGCTCCAACATCGGAATGTCATTACCTCCTATGTTCTTGGAGCTCCAACATCAGAATGTCATTACCTCCTATGTTCTCGGAGCCCCAACATCGGAACGTCATTACCTCCTATGTTCTCGGAGCCCCAACATCGGAACGTCATTACCTCCTATGTTCTTGGAGCTCCAACATCGGAACGTCATTACCTCCTATGTTCTCGGAGCCCCAACATCAGAACGTCATTACCTCCTATGATATAAGTGTCAGCTATGAGCACCAGTGTTTAGCCATTTTTCTGAAAAGTTTTTTCTGAAATCTCTTCTAGCTTTTCATGCTGATGATGGACAGTCTGGCGATGGCTGCGTCTCAAAACATTACTAGCCGTCAAATCCTTGCTTCCCTCTCACCTGTCCTTGTTTCCTCAATTCCTCTCAAAGTTCAATTGGAGGAGAGGTTCCCGAAAGGAGGAACCGTAGATCCACACCTCTAATGAGATTTGAGAGGAATTACGGAAACAAGGAAGCAGTAAGCAAGGATTTGACGGCTTGTGACGTATTTAGACAAAGCCATTGTTCTTCTCAGCCGTGAAGTCTATCTGTTTCTAAGCCGTGCTTTTCAAAGCTACACCATGTGATCGCCAACTCACACAGGTAGGCCTACGAAGCCGTTTCAAAACCAAGGCAGCTGTCAAACTGCATCAACATAAAGTATAGGCCTACTATGGCTTCACCTCATCAACAATAGGTTGGTTCTTGATCTGTTGTTCTGGCCAACGTTCTCTGTTTTGATTGTTATGTACCTGAGAGTTATCAAGAGTTGTTATCACAGATGAAGCCCCCCAATGATACAGTTCAGGGAACATTCTGGACAGTAATAGTGTGTGAAGAAACTAATGCTGCCTTCCTCGGAAAATAGGAATCTCAGAACTATGCATCTGACTGAGAAACTCGGAAGTATCCGACTGAGAAACTCGGAAGTCTCCGACTGAGAAACTCGGAAGTCTCCGACTGAGAAACTCGGAAGTCTCCGACTGAGAAACTCGGAAGTATCCGACTGGGAAACTCGGAAGTATTCGACTGAGAAACTCGGAAGTCTCCGACTGAGAAACTCGGAAGTCTCCGACGTATTCGACTGAGAAACTCGGAAGTATCCGACTGGGAAACTCGGAAGTATTCGACTGAGAAACTCGGAAGTCTCCGACTGAGAAACTCGGAAGTCTCCGACTGAGAAACTCGGAAGTCTCCGACGTATTCGACTGAGAAACTCGGAAGTCTCCGACTGAGAAACTCGGAAGTATTCGACTGAGAAACTCGGAAGTATTCGACTGAGAAACTCGGAAGTCTCAAACTGAGAAACTCGGAAGTATCCGACTGAGAAACTCTGGGTACAAAGATGTTACCTAAGTTTCTGCCCACTCGTATTTCTGACTCGGAAAACTCAAAATGAACGGTTGTTGTTAGCCCGATTCCCGGGACCTTTCCGATTCCGTAATTTTTCCCCAGTCAATATAATTCAGAGAGCGCATAAAAGCAGCTTAAAACTGACTGATGTCAAGTTTGAATTGCAGCTTGCAGACCTGTGTGAGTGGAAAGGGCATGTTGGATTGTTTGGCTAGCTCTCTGAGGCTCCCTACCTCAGGCCTGTGAGTGGAGAGGGCATGTTGGATTGTTTGGCTAGCTCTCTGAGGCTCCCTACCCCAGGCCTGTGTGAGTGGAAAGGGCATGTTGGATTGTTTGGCTAGCTCTCTGAGGCTCCCTACCTCAGGCCTGTGTGAGTGGAAAGGGCATGTTGGATTGTTTGGCTAGCTCTCTGAGGCTCCCTACCTCAGGCCCGTGTGAGTGGAAAGGGCATGTTGGATTGTTTGGCTAGCTCTCTGAGGCTCCCTACCTCAGGCCTGTATGAGAATATACCATGTTAACATTTAAAAAGTTGTAATCCATCACTACTTAAGAAGCATTTTCATATACATCTGGTTGAACCATAACAACAAGAAAAATAAAATCACATGTGTCGTAAAGTACACAAAGAAGCTAATCAAGTATATCAATATCTACTAATTAAAAAAAAAAAAAAGATCCATGAATACAATATACAAAACCCAAACATATATTTTTAAAAACCTGAAAATCTTCAAGATTATTTTGTGAAGGCTATTTCTTCCGCAGGGTGAAGTCAACATTTACTTGGTTTCAGAAGTTTTGAAAACTGTTACAAAAATACTTTTGAGTAAGGGATCATTTGCAGTCCTAATATCGATAGATTTCATCATTCATTATCAAAACTCGTAGTGAATGAAAGAAACCCGGCAAAAAATCATTCCTTTTCAAGACTGGAGGTAGGTATTTGTCAATCGATTATAAGTCCATTTTTATCCGTTTGTTTGAGGTACATAATGTATATGAATAGTACATAGTTCAGGAAAAAAAAATCTAAAAAATCAAATAAAAATTCAGAGCAAAAACAAACAAAAAACAATAATATCATGTAGTGTCATACAAGCACTTGATCCTTAATAAAAACCATTGAGTAAATCAGAAAAACAAACATTTTCAAGTTAACAGTTTGTCAAACAGAAGTCCCAGTTGAGGAGAGGGAAAGGTGGGTGTCTTGTTAGGACTTACTTAGATACACAACACTAATGGTAATGTAAATAGATGCACAACACTAATGTTAATGTGAAATAAAGACACCACAGTACTTCTTCCATTAGCTGCTTATGAGTTCTACATAGGAAATATAAAAAACCTCCTGATCTCAGTAAATGACCTGTCAGACTTACACAGAACATGTCTGCTCCACTGTGAGACACAAGACAACAACTTTTAGAACAAGTTAGCTCGTTGACACACACACACACTGCCACCCCATGCATTGTTGTGTGTAGTAATACTATGTAGTACTGTGTAGTACTATGTAGTACTGTGCAGTACTGTGTAGCAGGGCAGTGTGAATTCCTTGAGCTTGGAGTTTGCAGGTTGTTGCCGTGGAAATCGGAGGTAGTTTGAAATGGTGAGGAGATATTGCATCAGCATCAGACCACAGAGTGCCGACATGTCTTCGGAATTCTTAGAATACCTGAAGGATTATCAGGGTTCTAGAATACCTGAAGGATTATCAGGGTTCTAGAATACCTGAAGGATTATCAGGGTTCTAGAATACCTGAAGGATTATCAGGGTTCTAGAATACCTGAAGGATTATCAGGGATCTAGAATACCTGAAGGATTATCAAGGTTCTAGAATACCTGAAGGATTATCAGGCTTCTAGAATACCTGAAGGATTATCAGGGTTCTAGAATACCTGAAGGATTATCAGGGTTCTAGAATACCTGAAGGATTATCAGGGTTCTAGAATACCTGAAGTAAGGATTGCCAGGCTTCTAGAATACCTGAAGGATTATCAGGGTTCTAGAATACCTGAAGGATTATCAGGGTTCTAGAATACCTGAAGTAAGGATTATCAAGGTTCTGGTTCTAGAATTTCTGAGTCATCCTATCTCACCCTGCCACTAAAGGTGCAGGTATAACATGTGTCATGAGGTAAATTGTATGTTTCTTATTATGGTTTTGTTTGTTTGTTCTTAAGGTTTGTTTTGTTAAGGCAGACCAGGTTAGTGTGAAAAAAAGAGAGCATTTCCTTATCAAAAATAGTATCAATCTAAAGCTATGTTGTGAATTAGAAGAAACATAAAATGACCAACATATAGTATGTAGGTACGTATGATGTATGTACGTATGATGTATGTATGTATGTATGTATGTATGTATGTATGTATGTATGTATGTATGTATGTATGTATGTATGTGAGTAGGTTAATCAGATTACTTTGATAAGAAGTGATATTTAAGGGGATTGATCATGGAAATAGAACTAAGACAATATCTTAAAATCATCTCTCAATCCACAAAGATGAAATTAGTCCACCAAAGACAGGGAGACAGGCTGCAGACCTCAGGTAAAATGCTGGATTAAATACAGTTGTTTTCTAACTAAAAACCAGCCACAGTACAGCCCATTTGGTATTGAAGCATTGCAATGTTAAAGCTCTCTGTTAAATGTATACTTGTAAAACGAACTGGATAATCAAGATGTCGATGATGAGAACTGAGACTATCAACTCATTGTTTCCTAATAGAGAAAACAATAAAAATACATTATTTATAAGAGCAGTGTAAAACCAATAATATCATATTACCTCCATTAAGATCCTTCCATCATATTACCTCCATTAAGATCCTTCCATCATATTACCTCCTTTTATATTGTGATAATTATCATTTTATATTGTGATTATTATCATTTTATATTGTGATTATTATCATTTTATATTGTGATAATTATCATTTTATATTGTGATTATTATCATTTTATATTGTGATAATTATCATTTTATATTGTGATAATAATTAGTTTATATTGTGATAATAATAATTTTATATTGTGATAATAATCATTTTATATTGTGATTATTATCATTTTATATTGTGATAATTATTTTATATTGTGATTATTATCACAATATAAAATGATAATTATCACAATATAAAATGATAATTATCACAATATAAAATGACACAATATAAAATGATAATAATCATTTAATATTGTGATTATTATCATTTTATATTGTGATAATTATTTTATATTGTGATTATTATCACAATATAAAATGATAATTATCACAATATAACATGATTATTATCACAATATAAAATGATTATTATCACAATATAAAATGATTATTATCACAATATAAAATGATAATTATCACAATATAAAATGATAATTATCACAATATAAAATGATAATTATCACAATATAAAATGATAATAATCATTTTATATTGTGATTATTATCATTTTATATTGTGATAATTATTTTATATTGTGATTATTATCACAATATAAAATGATAATTATCACAATATAACATGATTATTATCACAATATAAAATGATTATTATCACAATATAAAATGATTATTATCACAATATAAAATGATTATTATCACAATATAAAATGATTATTATCACAATATAAAATGATAATTATCACAATATAAAATGATAATTATGACAATATAAAATGATTATTATCACAATATAAAATGCTAATTATCACAATATAAAATGCTAAAGCAAAAGCAGGTGAAAAAGGTTCTTGGTTAAAGAGACTAACTGCCAGTAAAACGCATATGATGAAAAATCAACATACCTGCTAATATCCAACAACCTCAACTGAGGAATTCATCAATTAAAAAGGTGGGATTTTAGCAAGTTAAAGAGCCAATTTGTTATAAAAAAAAAGAAGCAATTCCACGGTAGATTAAAAACATGGTAGATTAAAATAACCTGACTTGAAGAGAGAGTCGTCTGTCTCCCTGTGTTTGGTGGTCCGACACGGGACTCGAGGGGGGTGGTCTGTGTTTGGTGGTCCGACACGGGACTCGAGGGGGGTGGTCTGTGTTTGGTGGTCCGACACGGGACTCAAGGGGGGTGGTCTGTGTTTGGTGGTCCGACACGGGACTCGAGGGGGGTGGTCTGTGTTTGGTGGTCCGATACGGGACTCGAGGGGGGTGGTCTGTGTTTGGTGGTCCGACACGGGACTCAAGGGGGGTGGTCTGTGTTTGGTGGTCCGACACGGGACTCGAGGGGGGTGGTCTGTGTTTGGTGGTCCGACACGGGACTCGAGGGGGGTGGTCTGTATTTGGTGGTCCGACACGGGACTCGAGGGGGGTGGTCTGTGTTTTCTAGACCTCTGCTGTACTGAAACAGCAGCCATATGGTCACAATTTCTGAATGACAATAACAGACTTTTTATCAGTTTCTATCTCTCCCTCAAAGAAAGACAGCCTGGAGAATCAGTCGACAACGACGGGGGGAGGAGGGGAGTAGAAACTGCAGCGGTACAACCCCAGAACCTCTGTCTTTACAGCAGATAAAACATTACTGTTGTTGTAATGAGGTGCAGCGGCTCTTGGGTGTCATATTTAGTGTTTTCTTTTTGCGGCTCTGAGGATTAATGTGTGTTCATCTCAGAATCAAAAACAAACAAACAAAATGAAATAAACAACAAACAAAAGTGTCAAATGAAAACAGTATGATATGAGAGTGGACAGAGGTCAGAGGTCATGGATCAACGTCCTTAGTAAGTGGTGAAGGCAGTGGTTCCCCAGGAGGAAGAACTGCTACAAGGAAGTAGAGGTCAAATGATGCTGTTCTTTAATCCTCCTCTCCAGACTCCTCCTCCTCCTCCTCCTCTTCTTCTTCTCCTTCTTCCTGCAGGGGCAACACAATGACCCGGTCAGTTTCACACTTTTCAACAGAAACACTGC
>NW_024058557.1:17500-42500 GCF_016432855.1 Salvelinus namaycush
AAACTACATATCTAACTGTCTCCTCATTCAAACTACAAATCAGTCTCCTCATTCAAACTACAAATCTGTCTCCTCATTCAAACTACAAATCTATCTGTCTCCTCATTCAAACTACAAATCTGTCTCCTCATTCAAACTACAAATCTGTCTCATTCAAACTACAAATCTGTCACCTCATTCAAACTACAAATCTGTCTCCTCATTCAAACTACAAATCTGTCTCCTCATTCAAACTACAAATCAGTCTCCTCATTCAAACTACAAATCTGTCTCATTCAAACTACAAATATGTCTCCTCATTCAAACTACAAATCTGTCTCCTCATTCAAACTACAAATCTGACTCCTCATTCAAACTACACATCTGTCTCCTCATTCAAACTACAAATCTGGCTCCTCATTCAAACTACAAATCTAACTGTCTCCTCATTCAAACTACAAATCTAACTGTCTCCTCATTCAAACTACACATCTAACTGTCTACTCATTCAAACTACACATCTAAATGTCTCCTCATTCAAACTACATATCTACCTGTCTCCTTATTCAAACTACATATCTAACTGTCTCCTCATTCAAACTACAAATCTGTCTCCTCATTCAAACTACAAATCTGTCTCCTCATTCAAACTACATATCTAACTGGCTCCTCATTCAAACTACAAATCAGTCTCCTCATTCAAACTACAAATCTGTCTCCTCATTCAAACTACAAATCTATCTGTCTCCTCATTCAAACTACAAATCTGTCTCCTCATTCAAACTACAAATCTGTCACCTCATTCAAACTACAAATCTGTCTCCTCATTCAAACTACAAATCAGTCTCCTCATTCAAACTACAAATCAGTCTCCTCATTCAAACTACAAATCTGTCTCCTCATTCAAACTACAAATCTGTCTCCTCATTCAAACTACAAATCTGTCTCCTCATTCAAACTACACATCTGTCTCCTTATTCAAACTACAAATCTGTCTCCTCATTCAAACTACAAATCTAACTGTCTCCTCATTCAAACTACAAATCTAACTGTCTCCTCATTCAAACTACACATCTAACTGTCTACTCATTCAAACTACACATCTAACTGTTTACTCATTCAAACTACACATCTAACTGTCTCCTCATTCAAACTACAAATCTGTCTCCTCATTCAAACTACAAATCTGTCTCCTCATTCAAACTACAAATCTGTCTCCTCATTCAAACTACAAATCTGTCTCCTGATTCAAACTACAAATCTGTCTCCTGATTCAAACTACAAATCTGTCTCCTGATTCAAACTACAAATCTGTCTCCTGATTCAAACTACAAATCTGTCTCCTGATTCAAACTACAAATCAATAACTTCATTTGGTGGAGAAAAGGAAAATGCAGTAACTAGGCAGACAGGTTCATCTTGGTGGGGGTTCCCTTGCTTCTTCCCCATGGGGGGGGACTCTCTTCATAACACAACACACCCCTGGATAAACATTTATCTAACGTTTCAAAAGAGACTCAAACCCAAGTCTGTCGGACAGTCGTTGCGGTTTGTTTTGACTAACGAAAGCCGACCGTACTCAAAGACAGACTACGCCAAATGACATCTCCATCTGAGAGGGGATTTACAGTGTGTGTGTGTGTGTGTGTGTGTGGCAGGGATAGGAGTGGAGAAGACAGGGAGATTCCTCCACAAAGCACATGATCATTTGTGATGGCTCTAACATCTCTTCATACACTCAAGGTCTTAGCTAGTCTCCAGGCCATCGCCTCCCCACCACGCACACACACACACACACACACACACACACACACACACACACACACACACACACACACACACACACACACACACACACACACACACACACACACACACACACACACACACACACACACACACACACACACACTGTAACAGTAACCCCTTAATTGAATCCATTTTAGAATAAGGCTGTAATGTAACAAAATGTGTAAAAAGTCAAGGGGTCTGAATACTTTTCCAAATGCCCTGTACGTGTGCTTATGTGTTGGTTTCGTTGCCGAGACTGAGAGGTCCTTGTGTACAGTAGGGATGCATCCCAAATAGAACCCTAGTCCCTTTATAGTGCACTACCTTTGACTAGGGCCCTATGGGGGGAATAGGGTGCCATTTGGGACGTAGCCTAGGTGAGACAAGGATTGGAAGCAACAACATACATGATAAGAGCTGTGATGATTAGAGGACAACTGTTCTCAGTGCTGATGGGTGGACACACAGACAGACAGACAGACAGACAGACAGACAGACAGACAGACAGACAGACAGACAGACAGACAGACAGACAGACAGACAGACAGACAGACAGACAGACAGACAGACAGACAGACAGACAAACAGACTGTCAGACAGACAGAGAGACAGACAGACAGACAGACAGACAGACAGACAGACAGACAGACAGACAGACAGACTGTCAGACAGACAGACAGACTGTCAGACAGACAGACAGACAGACAGACAGACAGACACAGACAGACACAGACAGACAGACAGACAGTCAGACAGACAGACAGACAGGGTGGCGGGGGGGGATACAACCCACTGGGCATAGATGTCAATTCAACGTCTATTCCACGTTAATTCAACGGAATTTCATTGAAATGACGTGGAAACAGCGTTGACTCAAGCAGGCGTGTGCCCAGTGAGAATCCTTCAGGTCACATACCTGAGCTGGCTTTTGGACCACCTGCTTTGGCTGCAAAGAGGAAAGAGAGAGAGAGAAGAGGGTTAACATTCATCCTGGATCAATGATTTCAAGAGAACATCATACATGCCTGTTTAATACACTTGGAAAGTGGAGACGTCGTAGAAAGTTAACATCACTGAAGACACTCTGCTGTGTTTGGAGACGGAGTCGCGTTCGCTAGCGAATAGATTCGCGGTGATTTACTAACAATAAGTGAATTGTTTCGTTTCATTTAGACAAGTTGCTTAGGCTAGCTAGCTAAAACGGATTAAAGTTGGTTAGAAACCCTTTAAACTATTTTGCTAGCAACCATAATGCTGCCGTAGGAGGAGGAAGAGGAGGTGGAGGAAGAGGAGGGGGGGATGAATAACAACGCTCAGATTGTGTCTCCTAGGACAGGAAGTATCTGTAAGACCAGGGCTAGACAGGAAGTATCTGTAAGACCAGGGCTAGACAGGAAGTATCTGTAAGACCAGGGCTAGACAGGAAGTATCTGTAAGACCAGGTCTGGACAGGAAGTATCTGTAAGACCAGGTCTGGACAGGAAGTATCTGTAAGACCAGGTCTGGACAGGAAGTATCTGTAAGACCAGGACTAGACAGGAAGTATCTGTAAGACCAGGGCTAGACAGGAAGTATCTGTAAGACCAGGACTGGACAGGAAGTATCTGTAAGACCAGGTCTGGACAGGAAGTATCTGTAAGACCAGGACTGGACAGGAAGTATCTGTAAGACCAGGACTGGACAGGAAGTATCTGTAAGACCAGGACTGGACAGGAAGTATCTGTAAGACCAGGACTGGACAGGAAGTATCTGTAAGACCAGGACTGGACAGGAAGTATCTGTAAGACCAGGACTGGACAGGAAGTATCTGTAAGACCAGGACTGGACAGGAAGTATCTGTAAGACCAGGACTGGACAGGAAGTATCTGTAAGACCAGGACTGGACAGGAAGTATCTGTAAGACCAGGACTGGACAGGAAGTATCTGTAAGACCAGGGCTGGACAGGAAGTATCTGTAAGCCAAGTGTACTGTACTGTACGCACGCATGCACGCACGCACACACACACACACACACACACACACACACACACACACACACACACACACATACATTCCATGCCCCCCTGGATGGGGATGGTTGTGAACAGCTGATGAGTTCTGTGCCAGCTCTGTGCTGGATGCCAGCGGTCGGTGTATGTATGTGTGTGTGTGTGTGTGTGTGTGTGTGTGTGTGTGTGTGTGTGTGTGTGTGTGTGTGTGTGTGTGTGTGTGTGTGTGTGTGTGTGTGTGTGTGTGTGTGTGTGTGTGTGTGTCTAATAGTAACACGGTAAGCGTCAACACCGGATGGGGTCGGGATCGAGGCATGCCAACACTGGCCCTAAAGGAACCTCTGAAAGACGCTGCTTCCCCATTCTAATGGAACTGGAGCTACACTAACAGGATACACCCTTGCACCCTATTCCTTAGTGCACTACTTTAGACCAAGGCCATATGGAACCCTATTCCCTATGTAGTGCACTACTTTAGACCAAGGCCATATGGAACCCTATTCCCTATGTAGTGCACTACTTTAGACCAAGGCCATATGGAACCCTATTCCCTATGTAGTGCACTACTTTAGACCAAGGCCATATGGAACCCTATTCCCTATGTAGTGCACTACTTTAGACCAAGGCCATATGGAACTCTATTCCCTATGTAGTGCACTACTTTAGACCAAGGCCATATGGAACCATATTCCCTATGTAGTGCACTACTTCTGACCAGAGCTGTTGTGTCCAGATTCCACCCTATTCCCTAGTGCACTACTTTAGACCAAGGCCCTATGGAACCCTATTCCCTATGTAGTGCAGTACTTCTGACCAGAGCATCAAGTGGGTCTGTCTAAAACGCCTGCCATGTATGTCACAGCTTCTCTAGAGACACAACGGTTGACACGGCTGTGGAGCGAGGTTATAATGGCAGACAAATTCATTCATTTAAAACCTAGATCGTGACGCTTGCCATCCGCCCCCCCGCCTCTGTTAACTATAAAACCCTTTAAAATACGTCACAGGAAACAACCCAGTCACTGATGCTGCTGCAGCAACAATAAACTGACCTTTTATCAAAAACACTTTAGAATCCAGATATTCAGACGTCATCTGTCAGTCGCTGGCTTCTGCCTCCCAAATGGCCCCCTGACCCCTTTATAGTGCACTCCTTTTGACTAGGGCTGGTCTGTCCCAAATGGCCCCCCGATCCCTTTCTAGTGCACTCCTTTTGACCAGGGCTGTTCTGTCCCAAATGGCCCCCTGATCCCTTTATAGTGCACTCCTTTTGACCAGGGCTGTTCTGTCCCAAATGGCCCCCTGATCGCTTTCTAGTGCACTCCTTTTGACCAGGGCTGCTCTGTCCCAAATGGCCCCCTGATCCCTTTATAGTGCACTCCTTTTGACCAGGGCTGTTCTGTCCCAAATGGCCCCCCGATCCCTTTCTAGTGCACTCCTTTTGACCAGGGCTGTTCTGTCCCAAATGGCCCCCCGATCCCTTTCTAGTGCACTCCTTTTGACCAGGGCTGTTCTGTCCTAAATGGCCCCCTGATCGCTTTCTAGTGCACTCCTTTTGACCAGGGCTGTTCTGTCCCAAATGGCCCCCTGATCGCTTTCAAGTGCACTCCTTTTGACCAGGGCTGCTCTGTCCCAAATGGCCCCCTGATCCCTTTATAGTGCACTCCTTTTGACCAGGGCTGTTCTGTCCCAAATGGCCCCCCGATCCCTTTATAGTGCACTCCTTTTGACCAGGGCTGTTCTGTCCCAAATGGCCCCCCGATCCCTTTATAGTGCACTCCTTTTGACCAGGGCTGTTCTGTCCCAAATGGCCCCCTGATCGCTTTATAGTGCACTCCTTTTGACCAGGGCTGTTCTGTCCCAAATGGCCCCCTGATCGCTTTATAGTGCACTCCTTTTGACCAGGGCTGTTCTGTCCCAAATGGCCCCCCGATCCCTTTCTAGTGCACTCCTTTTGACCAGGGCTGTTCTGTCACAAATGGCCCCCTGATCGCTTTATAGTGCACTCCTTTTGACCAGGGCTGTTCTGTCCCAAATGGCCCCCTGATCGCTTTATAGTGCACTCCTTTTGACCAGGGCTGTTCTGTCCCAAATGGCCCCCCGATCGCTTTATAGTGCACTCCTTTTGACCAGGGCTGTTCTGTCCCAAATGGCCCCCTGATCCCTTTATAGTGCACTCCTTTTGACCAGGGCTGTTCTGTCCCAAATGGCCCCCCGATCCCTTTCTAGTGCACTCCTTTTGACCAGGGCTGTTCTGTCCCAAATGGCCCCCCGATCGCTTTATAGTGCACTCCTTTTGACCAGGGCTGTTCTGTCCCAAATGGCCCCCCGATCCCTTTATAGTGCACTCCTTTTGACCAGGGCTGTTCTGTCCCAAATGGCCCCCTGATCCCTTTATAGTGCACTCCTTTTGACCAGGGCTGTTCTGTCCCAAATGGCCCCCTGATCCCTTTATAGTGCACTCCTTTTGACCAGGGCTGTTCTGTCCCAAATGGCCCCCCGATCCCTTTCTAGTGCACTCCTTTTGACCAGGGCTGTTCTGTCACAAATGGCCCCCTGATCCCTTTATAGTGCACTCCTTTTGACCAGGGCTGTTCTGTCACAAATGGCCCCGTGATCCCTTTCTAGTGCACTCCTTTTGACCAGGGCCCATGGGGAAATAGGATAACCATTCACCACTGAATATTCCTGCAGGTTCTTTAACAACAGCAGCACAAAGCTCAGTCTGAAGGACGACGTGGTGACGTAAAACATTCCAACTGTATTTATTAAAACGTGACGCAAACCTTTACAGAGTTGCTTGATCGGATGATTCATTGACTGGGTAGAATAACGGACTTTTCAATACAGGGTTAGTTTAGGTTTGAGTCATATCATTAAATCAACTTATAAAACAGTTCATAACAACAAAATTCATTATCTATAGGAGGTAGTTATACCCTGCCTTCCAAAGTCATTCTCCATCATTGTGCATCTAGGATGAAACATTCCACAATATGCCAGAGTTGTAACCATATTCCTTTAAGCACAGAAGTCTCTCTCTCTGTCTGTCTGTCTGTCTGTCTGTCTGTCTGTCTGTCTGTCTGTCTGTCTGTCTGTCTGTCTGTCTGTCTGTCTGTCTGTCTGTCTGTCTGTCTGTCTGTCTGTCTGTCTGTCTGTCTGTCTGTCTGTGTCTCTCTCTCTCTCCCTCCCTGTCTCTCTCTCTCTCTCCCTCCCTGTCTCCCTGTCTGTCTCTCTCTCTCTGTGAAGCCCCCTCCCCAGCCAGCCAGTCAGACAGACAGCCAGTCAGACAGCCAGCCAGACAGCCAGCCAGCCAGCCAGCCAGCCAGACAGAGACAGACAGCCAGCCAGACAGCCAGCCAGACAGACAGACAGAGACAGACAGACACCACAAGGAGTGCGTGGTGGAGCGACACAGTAACCTGAAGGTGCTCAGTTCTCTCATTCATAGTAACCTGAAGGTGCTCAGTTCTCTCATTCATAGTAACCTGAAGGTGCTCAGTTCTCTCATTCATAGTAACCTGAAGGTGCTCAGTTCTCTCATTCATAGTAACCTGAAGGTGCTCAGTTCTCTCATTCATAGTAAACTGAAGGTGCTCAGTTCTCTCATTCATAGTAACCTGAAGGTGCTCAGTTCTCTCATTCATAGTAACCTGAAGGTGCTCAGTTCTCTCATTCATAGTAACCTGAAGGTGCTCAGTTCTCTCATTCATAGTAACCTGAAGGTGCTCAGTTCTCTCATTCATAGTAACCTGAAGGTGCTCAGTTCTCTCATTCATAGTAACCTAAAGGTGCTCAGTTCTCTCATTCATAGTAACCTGAAGGTGCTCAGTTCTCTCATTCATAGTAACCTGAAGGTGCTCAGTTCTCTCATTCATAGTAACCTGAAGGTGCTCAGTTCTCTCATTCATAGTAACCTGAAGGTGCTCAGTTCTCTCATTCATAGTAACCTAAAGGTATGATGCTCAGTTCTCTCATTCATAGTAACCTAAAGGTATGATGCTCAGTTCTCTCATTCATAGTAACCTGAAGGTGCTCAGTTCTCTCATTCATAGTAACCTGAAGGTGCTCAGTTCTCTCATTCATAGTAACCTGAAGGTGCTCAGTTCTCTCATTCATAGTAACCTGAAGGTGCTCAGTTCTCTCATTCATAGTAACCTAAAGGTATGATGCTCAGTTCTCTCATTCATAGTAACCTAAAGGTATGATGCTCAGTTCTCTCATTCATAGTAACCTGAAGGTGCTCAGTTCTCTCATTCATAGTAACCTGAAGGTGCTCAGTTCTCTCATTCATAGTAACCTAAAGGTATGATGCTCAGTTCTCTCATTCATAGTAACCTGAAAGGTATGATGCTCAGTTCTCTCATTCATAGTAACCTAAAGGTATGATGCTCAGTTCTCTCATTCATAGTAACCTAAAGGTATGATGCTCAGTTCTCTCATTCATAGTAACCTGAAGGTATGATGCTCAGTTCTCTCATTCATAGTAACCTGAAGGTATGATGCTCAGTTCTCTCATTCATAGTAACCTGAAGGTGCTCAGTTCTCTCATTCATAGTAACCTGAAGGTGCTCAGTTCTCTCATTCATAGTAACCTAAAGGTGCTCAGTTCTCTCATTCATAGTAACCTGAAGGTGCTCAGTTCTCTCATTCATAGTAACCTAAAGGTATGATGCTCAGTTCTCTCATTCATAGTAACCTGAAGGTGCTCAGTTCTCTCATTCATAGTAACCTAAAGGTATGATGCTCAGTTCTCTCATTCATAGTAACCTAAAGGTATGATGCTCAGTTCTCTCATTCATAGTAACCTGAAGGTGCTCAGTTCTCTCATTCATAGTAACCTAAAGGTATGATGCTCAGTTCTCTCATTCATAGTAACCTGAAGGTGCTCAGTTCTCTCATTCATAGTAACCTAAAGGTATGATGCTCAGTTCTCTCATTCATAGTAACCTAAAGGTATGATGCTCAGTTCTCTCATTCATAGTAACCTAAAGGTATGATGCTCAGTTCTCTCATTCATAGTAACCTGAAGGTATGATGCTCAGTTCTCTCATTCATAGTAACCTGAAGGTATGATGCTCAGTTCTCTCATTCATAGTAACCTGAAGGTGCTCAGTTCTCTCATTCATAGTAACCTAAAGGTATGATGCTCAGTTCTCTCATTCATAGTAACCTGAAGGTATGATGCTCAGTTCTCTCATTCATAGTAACCTAAAGGTATGATGCTCAGTTCTCTCATTCATAGTAACCTAAAGGTATGATGCTCAGTTCTCTCATTCATAGTAACCTGAAGGTATGATGCTCAGTTCTCTCATTCATAGTAACCTGAAGGTATGATGCTCAGTTCTCTCATTCATAGTAACCTGAAGGTGCTCAGTTCTCTCATTCATAGTAACCTGAAGGTGCTCAGTTCTCTCATTCATAGTAACCTGAAGGTGCTCAGTTCTCTCATTCATAGTAACCTGAAGGTGCTCAGTTCTCTCATTCATAGTAACCTAAAGGTGCTCAGTTCTCTCATTCATAGTAACCTGAAGGTGCTCAGTTCTCTCATTCATAGTAACCTAAAGGTATGATGCTCAGTTCTCTCATTCATAGTAACCTGAAGGTGCTCAGTTCTCTCATTCATAGTAACCTAAAGGTATGATGCTCAGTTCTCTCATTCATAGTAACCTAAAGGTATGATGCTCAGTTCTCTCATTCATAGTAACCTGAAGGTGCTCAGTTCTCTCATTCATAGTAACCTGAAGGTGCTCAGTTCTCTCATTCATAGTAACCTGAAGGTATGATGCTCAGTTCTCTCATTCATAGTAACCTGAAGGTATGATGCTCAGTTCTCTCATTCATAGTAACCTGAAGGTATGATGCTCAGTTCTCTCATTCATAGTAACCTAAAGGTATGATGCTCAGTTCTCTCATTCATAGTAACCTAAAGGTATGATGCTCAGTTCTCTCATTCATAGTAACCTAAAGGTATGATGCTCAGTTCTCTCATTCATAGTAACCTGAAGGTATGATGCTCAGTTCTCTCATTCATAGTAACCTAAAGGTATGATGCTCAGTTCTCTCATTCATAGTAACCTAAAGGTATGATGCTCAGTTCTCTCATTCATAGTAACCTAAAGGTATGATGCTCAGTTCTCTCATTCATAGTAACCTAAAGGTATGATGCTCAGTTCTCTCATTCATAGTAACCTAAAGGTATGATGCTCAGTTCTCTCATTCATAGTAACCTGAAGGTATGATGCTCAGTTCTCTCATTCATAGTAACCTGAAGGTATGATGCTCAGTTCTCTCATTCATAGTAACCTGAAGGTGCTCAGTTCTCTCATTCATAGTAACCTGAAGGTGCTCAGTTCTCTCATTCATAGTAACCTGAAGGTGCTCAGTTCTCTCATTCATAGTAACCTGAAGGTGCTCAGTTCTCTCATTCATAGTAACCTGAAGGTGCTCAGTTCTCTCATTCATAGTAACCTAAAGGTGCTCAGTTCTCTCATTCATAGTAACCTGAAGGTGCTCAGTTCTCTCATTCATAGTAACCTGAAGGTGCTCAGTTCTCTCATTCATAGTAACCTGAAGGTGCTCAGTTCTCTCATTCATAGTAACCTGAAGGTGCTCAGTTCTCTCATTCATAGTAACCTAAAGGTATGATGCTCAGTTCTCTCATTCATAGTAACCTAAAGGTATGATGCTCAGTTCTCTCATTCATAGTAACCTGAAGGTGCTCAGTTCTCTCATTCATAGTAACCTGAAGGTGCTCAGTTCTCTCATTCATAGTAACCTGAAGGTGCTCAGTTCTCTCATTCATAGTAACCTGAAGGTGCTCAGTTCTCTCATTCATAGTAACCTGAAGGTGCTCAGTTCTCTCATTCATAGTAACCTAAAGGTATGATGCTCAGTTCTCTCATTCATAGTAACCTAAAGGTATGATGCTCAGTTCTCTCATTCATAGTAACCTGAAGGTGCTCAGTTCTCTCATTCATAGTAACCTGAAGGTGCTCAGTTCTCTCATTCATAGTAACCTGAAGGTGCTCAGTTCTCTCATTCATAGTAACCTAAAGGTATGATGCTCAGTTCTCTCATTCATAGTAACCTGAAGGTATGATGCTCAGTTCTCTCATTCATAGTAACCTAAAGGTATGATGCTCAGTTCTCTCATTCATAGTAACCTAAAGGTATGATGCTCAGTTCTCTCATTCATAGTAACCTGAAGGTATGATGCTCAGTTCTCTCATTCATAGTAACCTGAAGGTATGATGCTCAGTTCTCTCATTCATAGTAACCTGAAGGTGCTCAGTTCTCTCATTCATAGTAACCTGAAGGTGCTCAGTTCTCTCATTCATAGTAACCTGAAGGTGCTCAGTTCTCTCATTCATAGTAACCTAAAGGTATGATGCTCAGTTCTCTCATTCATAGTAACCTGAAGGTGCTCAGTTCTCTCATTCATAGTAACCTAAAGGTATGATGCTCAGTTCTCTCATTCATAGTAACCTAAAGGTATGATGCTCAGTTCTCTCATTCATAGTAACCTGAAGGTGCTCAGTTCTCTCATTCATAGTAACCTAAAGGTATGATGCTCAGTTCTCTCATTCATAGTAACCTGAAGGTGCTCAGTTCTCTCATTCATAGTAACCTGAAGGTATGATGCTCAGTTCTCTCATTCATAGTAACCTAAAGGTATGATGCTCAGTTCTCTCATTCATAGTAACCTGAAGGTATGATGCTCAGTTCTCTCATTCATAGTAACCTGAAGGTATGATGCTCAGTTCTCTCATTCATAGTAACCTGAAGGTGCTCAGTTCTCTCATTCATAGTAACCTAAAGGTATGATGCTCAGTTCTCTCATTCATAGTAACCTGAAGGTATGATGCTCAGTTCTCTCATTCATAGTAACCTAAAGGTATGATGCTCAGTTCTCTCATTCATAGTAACCTAAAGGTATGATGCTCAGTTCTCTCATTCATAGTAACCTGAAGGTATGATGCTCAGTTCTCTCATTCATAGTAACCTGAAGGTATGATGCTCAGTTCTCTCATTCATAGTAACCTGAAGGTGCTCAGTTCTCTCATTCATAGTAACCTGAAGGTGCTCAGTTCTCTCATTCATAGTAACCTGAAGGTGCTCAGTTCTCTCATTCATAGTAACCTGAAGGTGCTCAGTTCTCTCATTCATAGTAACCTAAAGGTGCTCAGTTCTCTCATTCATAGTAACCTGAAGGTGCTCAGTTCTCTCATTCATAGTAACCTAAAGGTATGATGCTCAGTTCTCTCATTCATAGTAACCTGAAGGTGCTCAGTTCTCTCATTCATAGTAACCTAAAGGTATGATGCTCAGTTCTCTCATTCATAGTAACCTAAAGGTATGATGCTCAGTTCTCTCATTCATAGTAACCTGAAGGTGCTCAGTTCTCTCATTCATAGTAACCTAAAGGTATGATGCTCAGTTCTCTCATTCATAGTAACCTGAAGGTGCTCAGTTCTCTCATTCATAGTAACCTAAAGGTATGATGCTCAGTTCTCTCATTCATAGTAACCTAAAGGTATGATGCTCAGTTCTCTCATTCATAGTAACCTAAAGGTATGATGCTCAGTTCTCTCATTCATAGTAACCTGAAGGTATGATGCTCAGTTCTCTCATTCATAGTAACCTGAAGGTATGATGCTCAGTTCTCTCATTCATAGTAACCTGAAGGTATGATGCTCAGTTCTCTCATTCATAGTAACCTAAAGGTATGATGCTCAGTTCTCTCATTCATAGTAACCTAAAGGTATGATGCTCAGTTCTCTCATTCATAGTAACCTGAAGGTATGATGCTCAGTTCTCTCATTCATAGTAACCTGAAGGTATGATGCTCAGTTCTCTCATTCATAGTAACCTGAAGGTGCTCAGTTCTCTCATTCATAGTAACCTGAAGGTGCTCAGTTCTCTCATTCATAGTAACCTGAAGGTGCTCAGTTCTCTCATTCATAGTAACCTGAAGGTGCTCAGTTCTCTCATTCATAGTAACCTAAAGGTGCTCAGTTCTCTCATTCATAGTAACCTGAAGGTGCTCAGTTCTCTCATTCATAGTAACCTAAAGGTATGATGCTCAGTTCTCTCATTCATAGTAACCTGAAGGTGCTCAGTTCTCTCATTCATAGTAACCTAAAGGTATGATGCTCAGTTCTCTCATTCATAGTAACCTAAAGGTATGATGCTCAGTTCTCTCATTCATAGTAACCTGAAGGTGCTCAGTTCTCTCATTCATAGTAACCTAAAGGTATGATGCTCAGTTCTCTCATTCATAGTAACCTGAAGGTGCTCAGTTCTCTCATTCATAGTAACCTGAAGGTGCTCAGTTCTCTCATTCATAGTAACCTGAAGGTATGATGCTCAGTTCTCTCATTCATAGTAACCTGAAGGTATGATGCTCAGTTCTCTCATTCATAGTAACCTGAAGGTATGATGCTCAGTTCTCTCATTCATAGTAACCTAAAGGTATGATGCTCAGTTCTCTCATTCATAGTAACCTAAAGGTATGATGCTCAGTTCTCTCATTCATAGTAACCTAAAGGTATGATGCTCAGTTCTCTCATTCATAGTAACCTAGAAGGTATGATGCTCAGTTCTCTCATTCATAGTAACCTAAAGGTATGATGCTCAGTTCTCTCATTCATAGTAACCTAAAGGTATGATGCTCAGTTCTCTCATTCATAGTAACCTAAAGGTATGATGCTCAGTTCTCTCATTCATAGTAACCTAAAGGTATGATGCTCAGTTCTCTCATTCATAGTAACCTAAAGGTATGATGCTCAGTTCTCTCATTCATAGTAACCTAAAGGTATGATGCTCAGTTCTCTCATTCATAGTAACCTGAAGGTATGATGCTCAGTTCTCTCATTCATAGTAACCTGAAGGTATGATGCTCAGTTCTCTCATTCATAGTAACCTGAAGGTGCTCAGTTCTCTCATTCATAGTAACCTGAAGGTGCTCAGTTCTCTCATTCATAGTAACCTGAAGGTGCTCAGTTCTCTCATTCATAGTAACCTGAAGGTGCTCAGTTCTCTCATTCATAGTAACCTAAAGGTGCTCAGTTCTCTCATTCATAGTAACCTGAAGGTGCTCAGTTCTCTCATTCATAGTAACCTAAAGGTATGATGCTCAGTTCTCTCATTCATAGTAACCTGAAGGTGCTCAGTTCTCTCATTCATAGTAACCTAAAGGTATGATGCTCAGTTCTCTCATTCATAGTAACCTAAAGGTATGATGCTCAGTTCTCTCATTCATAGTAACCTGAAGGTGCTCAGTTCTCTCATTCATAGTAACCTAAAGGTATGATGCTCAGTTCTCTCATTCATAGTAACCTGAAGGTGCTCAGTTCTCTCATTCATAGTAACCTGAAGGTGCTCAGTTCTCTCATTCATAGTAACCTGAAGGTATGATGCTCAGTTCTCTCATTCATAGTAACCTGAAGGTATGATGCTCAGTTCTCTCATTCATAGTAACCTAAAGGTATGATGCTCAGTTCTCTCATTCATAGTAACCTGAAGGTATGATGCTCAGTTCTCTCATTCATAGTAACCTAAAGGTATGATGCTCAGTTCTCTCATTCATAGTAACCTGAAGGTATGATGCTCAGTTCTCTCATTCATAGTAACCTGAAGGTATGATGCTCAGTTCTCTCATTCATAGTAACCTGAAGGTGCTCAGTTCTCTCATTCATAGTAACCTGAAGGTGCTCAGTTCTCTCATTCATAGTAACCTGAAGGTGCTCAGTTCTCTCATTCATAGTAACCTGAAGGTGCTCAGTTCTCTCATTCATAGTAACCTAAAGGTGCTCAGTTCTCTCATTCATAGTAACCTGAAGGTGCTCAGTTCTCTCATTCATAGTAACCTAAAGGTATGATGCTCAGTTCTCTCATTCATAGTAACCTGAAGGTGCTCAGTTCTCTCATTCATAGTAACCTAAAGGTATGATGCTCAGTTCTCTCATTCATAGTAACCTAAAGGTATGATGCTCAGTTCTCTCATTCATAGTAACCTGAAGGTGCTCAGTTCTCTCATTCATAGTAACCTAAAGGTATGATGCTCAGTTCTCTCATTCATAGTAACCTGAAGGTGCTCAGTTCTCTCATTCATAGTAACCTGAAGGTGCTCAGTTCTCTCATTCATAGTAACCTGAAGGTATGATGCTCAGTTCTCTCATTCATAGTAACCTGAAGGTATGATGCTCAGTTCTCTCATTCATAGTAACCTGAAGGTATGATGCTCAGTTCTCTCATTCATAGTAACCTAAAGGTATGATGCTCAGTTCTCTCATTCATAGTAACCTAAAGGTATGATGCTCAGTTCTCTCATTCATAGTAACCTAAAGGTATGATGCTCAGTTCTCTCATTCATAGTAACCTGAAGGTATGATGCTCAGTTCTCTCATTCATAGTAACCTAAAGGTATGATGCTCAGTTCTCTCATTCATAGTAACCTAAAGGTATGATGCTCAGTTCTCTCATTCATAGTAACCTAAAGGTATGATGCTCAGTTCTCTCATTCATAGTAACCTAAAGGTATGATGCTCAGTTCTCTCATTCATAGTAACCTAAAGGTATGATGCTCAGTTCTCTCATTCATAGTAACCTGAAGGTATGATGCTCAGTTCTCTCATTCATAGTAACCTGAAGGTATGATGCTCAGTTCTCTCATTCATAGTAACCTGAAGGTGCTCAGTTCTCTCATTCATAGTAACCTGAAGGTGCTCAGTTCTCTCATTCATAGTAACCTGAAGGTGCTCAGTTCTCTCATTCATAGTAACCTGAAGGTGCTCAGTTCTCTCATTCATAGTAACCTAAAGGTGCTCAGTTCTCTCATTCATAGTAACCTGAAGGTGCTCAGTTCTCTCATTCATAGTAACCTAAAGGTATGATGCTCAGTTCTCTCATTCATAGTAACCTGAAGGTGCTCAGTTCTCTCATTCATAGTAACCTAAAGGTATGATGCTCAGTTCTCTCATTCATAGTAACCTAAAGGTATGATGCTCAGTTCTCTCATTCATAGTAACCTGAAGGTGCTCAGTTCTCTCATTCATAGTAACCTAAAGGTATGATGCTCAGTTCTCTCATTCATAGTAACCTGAAGGTGCTCAGTTCTCTCATTCATAGTAACCTGAAGGTGCTCAGTTCTCTCATTCATAGTAACCTGAAGGTATGATGCTCAGTTCTCTCATTCATAGTAACCTGAAGGTATGATGCTCAGTTCTCTCATTCATAGTAACCTGAAGGTATGATGCTCAGTTCTCTCATTCATAGTAACCTAAAGGTATGATGCTCAGTTCTCTCATTCATAGTAACCTAAAGGTATGATGCTCAGTTCTCTCATTCATAGTAACCTAAAGGTATGATGCTCAGTTCTCTCATTCATAGTAACCTGAAGGTATGATGCTCAGTTCTCTCATTCATAGTAACCTAAAGGTATGATGCTCAGTTCTCTCATTCATAGTAACCTAAAGGTATGATGCTCAGTTCTCTCATTCATAGTAACCTAAAGGTATGATGCTCAGTTCTCTCATTCATAGTAACCTAAAGGTATGATGCTCAGTTCTCTCATTCATAGTAACCTAAAGGTATGATGCTCAGTTCTCTCATTCATAGTAACCTAAAGGTATGATGCTCAGTTCTCTCATTCATAGTAACCTAAAGGTATGATGCTCAGTTCTCTCATTCATAGTAACCTAAAGGTATGATGCTCAGTTCTCTCATTCATAGTAACCTAAAGGTATGATGCTCAGTTCTCTCATTCATAGTAACCTAAAGGTATGATGCTCAGTTCTCTCATTCATAGTAACCTAAAGGTATGATGCTCAGTTCTCTCATTCATAGTAACCTAAAGGTATGATGCTCAGCTCTCTCATTCATAGTAACCTAAAGGTATGATGCTCAGTTCTCTCATTCATAGTAACCTAAAGGTATGATGCTCAGTTCTCTCATTCATAGTAACCTAAAGGTATGATGCTCAGTTCTCTCATTCATAGTAACCTAAAGGTATGATGCTCAGTTCTCTCATTCATAGTAACCTGAAGGTATGATGCTCAGTTCTCTCATTCATAGTAACCTGAAGGTATGATGCTCAGTTCTCTCATTCATAGTAACCTGAAGGTATGATGCTCAGTTCTCTCATTCATAGTAACCTAAAGGTATGATGCTCAGTTCTCTCATTCATAGTAACCTAAAGGTATGATGCTCAGTTCTCTCATTCATAGTAACCTAAAGGTATGATGCTCAGTTCTCTCATTCATAGTAACCTGAAGGTATGATGCTCAGTTCTCTCATTCATAGTAACCTAAAGGTATGATGCTCAGTTCTCTCATTCATAGTAACCTAAAGGTATGATGCTCAGTTCTCTCATTCATAGTAACCTAAAGGTATGATGCTCAGTTCTCTCATTCATAGTAACCTAAAGGTATGATGCTCAGTTCTCTCATTCATAGTAACCTAAAGGTATGATGCTCAGTTCTCTCATTTATAGTAACCTAAAGGTATGATGCTCAGTTCTCTCATTCATAGTAACCTAAAGGTATGATGCTCAGTTCTCTCATTTATAGTAACCTAAAGGTATGATGCTCAGTTCTCTCATTTATAGTAACCTGAAGGTATGATGCTCAGTTCTCTCATTTATAGTAACCTGAAGGTATGATGCTCAGTTCTCTCATTCATAGTAACCTAAAGGTATGATGCTCAGTTCTCTCATTCATAGTAACCTAAAGGTATGATGCTCAGTTCTCTCATTCATAGTAACCTGAAGGTATGATGCTCAGTTCTCTCATTCATAGTAACCTAAAGGTATGATGCTCAGTTCTCTCATTCATAGTAACCTGAAGGTATGATGCTCAGTTCTCTCATTCATAGTAACCTAAAGGTATGATGCTCAGTTCTCTCATTCATAGTAACCTGAAGGTATGATGCTCAGTTCTCTCATTCATAGTAACCTAAAGGTATGATGCTCAGTTCTCTCATTCATAGTAACCTAAAGGTATGATGCTCAGTTCTCTCATTCACAGTAACCTAAAGGTATGATGCTCAGTTCTCTCATTCACAGTAACCTAAAGGTATGATGCTCAGTTCTCTCATTCATAGTAACCTAAAGGTATGATGCTCAGTTCTCTCATTCATAGTAACCTGAAGGTATGATGCTCAGTTCTCTCATTCATAGTAACCTAAAGGTATGATGCTCAGTTCTCTCATTCATAGTAACCTGAAGGTATGATGCTCAGTTCTCTCATTCATAGTAACCTGAAGGTATGATGCTCAGTTCTCTCATTCATAGTAACCTGAAGGTATGATGCTCAGTTCTCTCATTCATAGTAACCTAAAGGTATGATGCTCAGTTCTCTCATTCATAGTAACCTAAAGGTATGATGCTCAGTTCTCTCATTCATAGTAACCTAAAGGTATGATGCTCAGTTCTCTCATTCATAGTAACCTGAAGGTATGATGCTCAGTTCTCTCATTCATAGTAACCTAAAGGTATGATGCTCAGTTCTCTCATTCATAGTAACCTAAAGGTATGATGCTCAGTTCTCTCATTCATAGTAACCTAAAGGTATGATGCTCAGTTCTCTCATTCATAGTAACCTGAAGGTATGATGCTCAGTTCTCTCATTCATAGTAACCTGAAGGTATGATGCTCAGTTCTCTCATTCATAGTAACCTAAAGGTATGATGCTCAGTTCTCTCATTCATAGTAACCTGAAGGTATGATGCTCAGTTCTCTCATTCATAGTAACCTAAAGGTATGATGCTCAGTTCTCTCATTCATAGTAACCTAAAGGTATGATGCTCAGTTCTCTCATTCATAGTAACCTAAAGGTATGATGCTCAGTTCTCTCATTCATAGTAACCTGAAGGTATGATGCTCAGTTCTCTCATTCATAGTAACCTAAAGGTATGATGCTCAGTTCTCTCATTCATAGTAACCTGAAGGTATGATGCTCAGTTCTCTCATTCATAGTAACCTGAAGGTATGATGCTCAGTTCTCTCATTCATAGTAACCTAAAGGTATGATGCTCAGTTCTCTCATTCATAGTAACCTAAAGGTATGATGCTCAGTTCTCCCATTCATAGTAACCTAAAGGTATGATGCTCAGTTCTCTCATTCATAGGTAACTATTCTCTCCCTCATTCATAGGTAACTATTCTCTCCCTCATTCATAGGTAACTATTCTCTCCCTCATTCATAGGTAACTATTATCTCTCTCTCTCATTCATAGGTAACTATTATCTCCCTCATTCATAGGTAACTATTCTCTTCCTCATTCATAGGTAACTATTATCTCTCTCTCTCATTCATAGGTAACTATTATCTCCCTCATTCATAGGTAACTATTCTCTCTCTCATTCATAGGTAACTATTATCTCCCTCATTCATAGGTAACTATTATCTCCCTCATTCATAGGTAACTATTATCTCCCTCATTCATAGGTAACTATTCTCTCCCTCATTCATAGGTAACTATTCTCTGTCTCATTCATAGGTAACTATTCTCTCCCTCATTCATAGGTAACTATTCTCTCTCTCATTCATAGGTAACTATTCTCTCCCTCATTCATAGGTAACTATTCTCTCCCTCATTCATAGGTAACTATTCTCTCCCTCTCATAGGTAACTATTATCTCTCTCTCATAGGTAACTATTCTCTCTCTCTCTCATTCATAGGTAACTATTATCTCCCTCATTCATAGGTAACTATTATCTCCCTCATTCATAGGTAACTATTCTCTCTCTCATTCATAGGTAACTATTATCTCCCTCATTCATAGGTAACTATTCTCTCCCTCTCATAGGTAACTATTATCTCTCTCTCATAGGTAACTATTCTCTCTCTCTCATTCATAGGTAACTATTCTCTCTCTCCCTCATTCATAGGTAACTATTCTCTCTCTCATTCAGGCCAAATAATTCAATCTTGGTTTTATCAGACCACAGAATCTTGTTTCTCATGGTCAGAGTCCTTTAGGTGCCTTTTGGCAAACTCCATGCGGGCCGCCATGTGCCTTTTACCGAGGAGTGGCTTCCCTCTGGCCACTCGACCATAAAGGCCTGATTGGTGGAGTGCTGCAGAGATGGTTGTCTTTCTGGAAGGTTCTCCCATCTCCACAGAGGAACTCTGTCGTAGCGACCATCGGGTTCTTGGTCACCTCCCTGACCACGGCCCTTCTCCCCCGATTGCTCAGTTTGGCCGGGCAGCCAGCTATAAGAAGAGTCTTGGTGGTTCCAAACTTCTTCCATCTAAGAATGATGGAGGTCACTGTGTTCTTGGGTTCCTTCAATGCTGCAGACGTTTTTTGGTGTCCTTCTCCAGATTTGTGCCTCGACACAATCCTGTCTATGTACAATTCCTTCGACCTTCTGTTTTTTATTTTTAATACATTTGCAAAAATGTCAAAAAAAAATCTGTTTTTGCTTCGTCATTATGGGGTATTGTGTGTAGATTGATGAGGATTTTTTATTTATTTAGTCCATTTTAGAACAAGGCTGTAACGGAACAAAATGTGGAAAAAGTCAAGGTGTCTGAATAATTTCTGAATGCACTGTACGTAACCGTAATAATTGAATAACAAACTCAGACCTTGTATATTCCAGGATGAGACAGTAAAAGCTTTGTGTTCCATAGTGCCTAGTGTTGCTTTCATTTGGTTTAGACTCGGACCGTTACTAGGTAACAGTCTGAGCTACCCCCCCCCCCCCGATCCTACTAAACTACCTAGGTAATAGTCTTCCTCTAATCAAAGTCAGACATGTCCCCCACTGAACCAACCACCTTTTAGGTGATAAACACCCAGACCAACCTTCAGACAGGTCAGACAAATTATCTTCACTCTCTAGCCTCTCTTTAAGGCTACAAGTCTGCTTCTAGAAAAGAACTGAGGTAACCTCGGGTAAAGGACCTACGGTAAAGGACCTACGGTAAAGAACCTACGGTAAAGGACCTACGGTAAAGGACCTACGGTAAAGAACCTACGGTAAAGGACCTACGGTAAAGGACCTACGGTAAAGAACCTACGGTAAAGGACCTACGGTAAAGAACCTACGGTAAAGGACCTACGGTAAAGGACCTACGGTAAAGAACCTACGGTAAAGGACCTACGGTAAAGAACCTACGGTAAAGGACCTACGGTAAAGGGCCTACGGTAAAGGACCTACGGTAAAGGACCTACGGTAAAGAACCTACGGTAAAGGACCTACGGTAAAGGACCTACGGTAAAGAACCTACGGTAAAGGACCTACGGTAAAGGACCTACGGTAAAGGACCTACGGTAAAGAACCTACGGTAAAGAACCTACGGTAAAGGACCTACGGTAAAGAACCTACGGTAAAGAACCTACGGTAAAGGGTCGCACACTGCCGAACCGCATGTGGATCTCCCGCCCATCTACCGATCGTTCAGCGCGCTGTTGATGCCGACTGACGACATTTTCTCGCAATTCCACATGTAAAATTGGTTTGCACTCGGCTCACAAATTATAGCCGGCACTCTGTTCAGAGGTGCTAAGTACTCTCAGGAGACAAATGCTATTGGTGCGTGTGTCCGAACCTTGAAAGGGTTTCTTTGGCTGTCCTCGTAGGAGAACCCTTTAAGGAACCCTTTTTGAGTTCCAGAACCCTTTTGGATTCCATGTAGTCTAGAACACTTGCCACAGAGTGCATTTTACCTGGAACCCAAAAGGGATCTTCAAAAGGGTTCTCCTATGGTGATAGCCAAAGTACCCTTTCGGAACCCTTTTGAGTTCCAGAACCATTTTGGATTCCATGTAGTCTAGAACACTTGCCACAGAGTGCATTTTACCTGGAACCCAAAAGGAATCTTCAAAGGGTTCTCCTATGATGATAGCCAAAGTACCCCTTCGGAACCCTTTTGAGTTCCAGAACCCTTTTGGATTCCATGTACAACGCCACAGAGTGTTTTACCTTTTTACCAGAGTGTACTGGGAGTTAAAGAAATAGACATCTCTGGTTTGGGTCACAGGGTCCATCCAAAATGGTGCCCAGTTCCCTGTATAGTAGGACAGCCAGAGGCTAGTGTCTATATAGTGCACTAGATGTGATGGAAATAGGGTGTTATTTGGGATACAGGGTAGCCACAGGGTCACGGTGTGTGTGATCTCTATCTTTAATGGTGTGAGTTTAAACACTAACGATGCTGAGAGAAACCTGCTGATGCTGTTGTATACTCTGTTACTATGTTACTGTGGGGCCGTCCAGGAACACACGTGCACCACAGGAGGTTGGAGGCACCTTTAAAATGGGGAGGACAGGCTCGTGGTAATAGCTGGAGCGGAATCAGTGGAATGGTATCAAATACATCAAACACATGATGCCATGAAAGAAAGATGGCGTCGGGGAGAATGGCTCCTGTTTGTTTGGCTCTTAACCAACCATGCTATTTTTTTTTTCCCCCCCCCACAATGTTTGTAACTTATTTTGTACTTAATGTTGCTGCTACCGTCTCTTATGACTG
Organism: Salvelinus namaycush; assembly: GCF_016432855.1. NCBI lineage: Eukaryota > Metazoa > Chordata > Actinopteri > Salmoniformes > Salmonidae > Salvelinus > Salvelinus namaycush. The sequence goes on from NW_024058557.1 coordinate 39,746, forward strand.
AAAAGAGCTTCTGGATATCAGAACAGCGATTACTCACCTCAAATTGGACAAATCATTTTTCTTTAATGAGTCGGACGGGAAGGATATACTCCAAACACACGAACAGGCTCTCATCCTCGTCATTCACAAGAGAAAGAAACAGACGTTTCAGGGAAAGACATCTGGGTGCATTGTGAAGATCAGGCAACGAGTGGCTAATCTGACTTTTGCCATCTGTACTGTTAGCCAACGTTCAATCGCTGGAAAATAAATGGGACGAACTGAGAGCACGTATTTCCTACCAATGGAACAGCAGCCTCTGGTAAGACAAGGGGTGGTGGTCTATGCGTATTTGTAAACAACAGCTGGTGCACGATATCTAAGGAAGTCTCAAGGTTTTGCCTGCCTGAGGTAGAGTATCTCATGATAAGCTGTAGACCACACTATCTACCGAGAGAGTTTTCATCTGTATTTTTCGTAGCTGTTTACATAACACCACAGACCGATGCTGGCACTAAAACCACACTCAATGAGCTGTATTCCGCCATACGCAAACAGGAAAACGCTCACCCAGAGGCGGCGCTCCTAGTGGCCGGGGACTTTAATGCAGGGAAACTTAAATCAGTTTTACCTCATTTCTAGCAGCATGTTAAATGTGCAACGAGAGGGGAAAAAAACTCCAGACCACCTTTACTCCACACACAGAGACGCGTACAAAGCTCTCCCTCGCCATCATTTGGTAAATCTGACCATAATTGTAACCTCCTGATTCATATTTACAAGCAAGCACCAGCACCAAAGCAGGAAGCACCAGTGACTCGGTCTATAAAAAAGTGGTCAGATGAAGCAGATGCTAAGTTACAGGACTGTTTTGCTATCACAGACTGGAACATGTTCCGGGATTCTTCCGATGACATTGAGGAGTACACCACATCAGTCACTGGCTTTATCAATAAGTGCATCGAGGACGTCGTCCCCACAGTGACTGTGCGTACAAACCCCAACCAGAAGCCATGGATTACAGGCAGCATCCGCACCGAGCTAAAGGGTAGAGCTGCCGCTTTCAAGGAGCGGGACTCTAACCCGTAAGTTTATACGAAATCCCGCTATGCCCTCCGACGAACCATCAAACAGGCAGAGCATCAATACAGGACTAAGATCGAATCGTACTACACCGGCTCCGACGTTCGTCGGATGTGGCACGGCCTGCAAACTATTACAGACTACAAAGGGAAGCACAGCCGAGAGCTGCCCAGTGACACGAGCCTACCAGATGGGCTAAATAGCTTCTATGCTCACTTCGAGGCAAGTAACACTGAAACATGAATGAGAGCATCAGCTGTTCTGGACGACTGTGTGATCACGCTCTCCGCAGCCGATGTGAGTAAGACCTTTTAAACAGGTCAACATTCACAAGGCCGCAGGGCCAGACGGATCACCAGGACGTGTACTCAGAGCATGCGCTGACCAACTGGCAAGTGTCTTCACTGATATTTTCAACCTCTCCCTGTCTGAGTCTGTAATACCAACATGTTTCAAGCAGACCACCATAGTCCCTGTGCCCAAGAACACAAAGGTAACCTGCCTAAATGACTACCGACGCATAGCACTCACGTCTGTAGCAATGAAGTGCTTTGAAAGGCTGGTCATGGCTCACATCAACACCATTATCCCAGAAACCCTAGACCCACTCCAATTTGCATATCGCCCCAACAGATCAACAGATGATGCAATCTCTACTGCACTTCACACTGCCCTTTCACAACTTGACAAAAGGAACATCTATGTAAGAGAAAAATAACTTCAAATTCCTTATATTAAGCAAAGCAGACAGCCACATTTTCTAGTATTTTTTATTTATTTACAGAAAGCCAGGGGTGCGCTCCAACAACCAGACATCATTTAAAAACGAAGCATGTGTTTAGTGAGTGCGCCAGATCAGAGACAGTAGGGATGGCCAGGGATGTTCTCTTGATAAGTGTGTGAATTAGACCATTTTCCTGTCCTGTACTTTTGGGTGTCAGGGAGAACGAATGTAAAAGTACATAATTTGCTTTAGGAACGTAGTAAAGTAAAAGTAGTAAAACATATAAAGAGTAAAGAAAAAGACTACCTTGTCTAATAGAACACTACCTTGTCTAATAGAACCCTACCTGGTCTAATAGAACCCTACCTGGTCTAACAGAACTACCTGGTCTAATAGAACCCTACCTGGTCTAAGAGAACACTACCTGGTCTAACAGAACACTACCTGGTCTAACAGAACTACCTGGTCTAATAGAACACTACCTGGTCTAAGAGAACACTACCTTGTCTAACAGAACACTACCTGGTCTAACAGAACACTACCTGGTCTAACAGAACACTACCTGGTCTAACAGAACACTACCTGGTCTAACAGAACACTACCTGGTCTAATAGAACACTACCTGGTCTAATAGAACACTACCTGGTCTAACAGAACACTATCTGGTCTTACAGAACTCTATCTGGTCTAATAGAACACTACCAGGTCTAATAGAACACTACCTGGTCTAATAGAACACTACCTGGTCTAATAGAACACTACCTGGTCTAATAGAACACTACCTGGTCTAACAGAACACTACCTGGTCTAACAGAACACTACCTGGTCTAATAGAACCCTACCTGGTCTAATAGAACACTACCTGGTCTAACAGAACACTACCTGGTCTAACAGAACACTACCTGGTCTAACAGAACTACCTGGTCTAACAGAACACTATCTGGTCTTACAGAACTCTATCTGGTCTAA
>NW_024058557.1:45000-47500 GCF_016432855.1 Salvelinus namaycush
TGGCAGCAGCACTGTAGACTACTTCCTCACCGACCTAAACCCAGAGTCTCTCAGAGCCTTCACAGTCAGCCCACTAACACCTCTCTCAGACCACAGTAAAATCACAGTGTATCTGAGAAGAGCAGAACCCAACCATGAAGCATCACGGCCCAATAAATTACATGGTACTAAACAAGCCTATAGATGGAGTGCAAACAGTACAGACATCTACCAAAAAGCAATTAGTAGCCAAAAAATACAATCTCTCCTGGACAACTTTTTAGCCTTAACATTCTCCTTCAGCAATGAAGGTGTAAATTTGGCCGTTAGGAACATAAACTTTATATTTGACAAATTAGCCTCCTTGGCTAATCTAAAGAAGCATAAGAGCAAACCAAAAATAACAGATAATGAAAAATGGTTTGATAAGGATTGCAAAAATCTAAGAAAGTCATTGAGAAATATATCTAATCAAAAACACAGAGAACCAGACAACAAAAATATACGCCTTCAATATGGAGAAACACTGAAGCAATACAAACGCACCCTAAGAACAAAAAAGGAACAGCACATTAGAAATCAGCTGGATGGAATTGAGGAATCCATAGAATCAAACCACTTCTGGGAGAATTGGAATAAATTAAACAAACCTCATCATGAGGAATTGGCTATCCAAAATGGGGATATGTGGAGAAATCACTTTGCAAACCTCTACAGCAATATAACAAAGAGCCCAGAACAAAAAGATATACAAGAAAAATTACAAATCCTTGAATTAGCAGTCAAAGACTATCAGAATCCTGTGGATATCCCAATTACAGAAGAAGAATTATTGGAAAAACTATGCAATCTCCAACCCAAAAAGGCCTGTGGTGCTGATGGTATTTTAAATGAAATGATCAAATATACAGACCACAAATTCAAATTGGCTATACTCAAACTCTTCAACATTATCCTCACTGCAGGTATTTTCCCCGATATTTGGAACCAGGGATTGATCACACCAATCTATAAAAATGGAGACAAATTTGACCCAAATAATTACAGAGGAATTTGCGTTAACAGCAACTTGGGGAAAATTCTCTGCAGTATTATAAATAGCAGACTACATCATTTCCTTGACGAACACAACGTCCTGAGCAGAAGCCAGATTGGATTTCTAAAAAATTATCGTACAACAGACCACATTTACACCCTCCACACTCTAATTGATAAACAAGTTAACCAAAACAAAGGCAAAATCTACTCGTGTTTTGTAGATTTCAAGAAAGCATTTGATTCAATTTGGCACGAAGGTCTTTTTTATAAACTAATAGAAAGTGGTATTGGAGGGAAAACATATGATTTTATTAAATCAATGTACACTAAAAACAAATGTGCGGTTAAAATTGGCAACAAGCAAACAGACTTCTTCTCTCAGGGGCGTGGAGTGAAACAGGGCTGCCCAATAAGTCCAACATTATTTAACATCTACATTAATGAATTGGCAAAAATATTAGAAGAATCGGCAGCACCTGGTATCACCCTACACAACACTGAAATCAAGTGTCTGCTGTACGCAGATGACCTGGTGCTGCTGTCTCCCACTAAAGAGGGGTTACAGCAGCACCTAGATCGTCTTCACAGGTTCTGTCAGACCTGGGCTCTGACCGTTAACCTAAAAAAAACAAATATAATGATATTCCAAAAAAGGTCGGGAAATAAGGATGACAAATATAAATTCTATTTGGACACAGTTCTATTAGAACACACCAAAAACTACACATATCTAGGACTAAATATCAGCAACACAGGTAGCTTTCACATGGCTGTGAATGAGCTGAGAGACAAAGCAAGAAGAGCATTCTATGCCATTAAAAGGAACATCAAAATTGAAATTCCAATTAGAATCTGGCTCAAAATTTTTCAATCAGTTATAGAACCAATTGCTCTATATGGCAGTGAAGTATGGGGTCCACTCTCTAATAATGAATTTACCAAATGGGACAAACATCCAATTGAAATATTGCATGCAGAGTTTTGCAAGACTGTATTGCAAGTACAAAGAAAAACTCCAAATAACGCATGTAGGGCAGAATTGGGCCAATACCCCCTCCTCATTCGAATAGAAAAAAGAGCCATCAAATATTACAACCATCTAAAAACAAGTGACCCCAAAACATTCCATCACACAGCTCTACAATGTCAAGAGATGAAACCAGAGAAGAGTCCCCTCAGCCAGCTAGTTCTGAGGCTCAGTTCACCAACCCAAACCAACCCCATAGAGCCTCGGGACAGCCCTCAGAAAATCTGGCCCAACCAAATCATCACAAAACAAAAAGAAAAATATATCACCTATTGGAAAGACACCACAAAAAATCAAAGTAAACTTCAATGCTATTTGGCTCTAAACAGACAGTACATGGTGGCAGACTATCTGACCACTGTGACTGATAGAAAACTGAGGAAAACATTGACTAGGTACAGACTCAGTGAGCACAGTCTGGCTATAGAGACCGGTCGTCACAGACAAACCTGGCTG
>NW_024058558.1:0-52219 GCF_016432855.1 Salvelinus namaycush
GAACACAGACTGTTCTATCATGGACTATTACAATATCAGCTAACACAGGCTGTTCTAATGGACTATTACATATCAGTAACAGACTGTTCTAATGGACTATTACATATCAGTAAACACAGGCTGTTCTAATGGACTATTACATAACACAGTAACACAGGCTGTTCTAATGGATTATTACATATCAGTAACACAGGCTGTTCTAATGGACTATTACATATCACTCAGTAACACAGGCTGTTCTAATGGACTATTACATATCAGTAACACAGGCTGTTCTAATGGACTATTACATATCAGTAACACAGGCTGTTCTAATGGACTATTACATATCAGTAACACAGGCTGTTCTAATGGACTATTACATATCAGTAACACAGGCTGTTCTAATGGACTATTACATATCAGTAACACAGGCTGTTCTAATGGACTATTACATATCAGTAACACAGGCTGTTCTAATGGACTATTACATATTCACGATACACCGGGCTGTTCTAATGGACTATTACATATCAGTAACACAGGCTGTTCTAATGGACTATTACATATCAGTAACACAGGCTGTTCTAATGGACTATTACATATCAGTAACACAGGCTGTTCTAATGGACCTATTACATATCAGTAACACAGGCTGTTCTAATGGACGATTACATATCAGTAACACAGGCTGTTCTAATGGACTAATTACATATCAAGTAACCACTGTCTAATGGACTATTACTATCTAACACAGGCTGTTTCTAATGGACTATTACATATCAGTAACACAGGCTGTTCTAATGGACTATTACATATCAGTAACACAGGCTGTTCTAATGGACTATTACATATCAGTAACACAGGCTGTTCTAATGGACTATTACATATCACACAGTAACACAGGCTGTTCTAATGGACTATTACATATCAGTAACACAGGCTGTTCTAATGGACTATTACATATCAGTAACACAGGCTGTTCTAATGGACTATTACATATCAGTAACACAGGCTGTTCTAATGGCCTATTACATATCAGCAACACAGGCTGTTCTAATGGACTATTACATATCAGTAACACAGACTGTTCTAATGGACTATTACATATCAGCAACACAGGCTGTTCTAATGGACTATTACATATCACACAGTAACACAGGCTGTTCTAATGGACTATTACATATCAGTAACACAGGCTGTTCTAATGGACTATTACATATCAGTAACACAGGCTGTTCTAATGGACTATTACATATCACACAGCAACACAGGCTGTTCTAATGGACTATTACATATCAGTAACACAGGCTGTTCTAATGGACTATTACATATCAGTAACACAGGCTGTTCTAATGGACTATTACATATCACACAGTAACACAGGCTGTTCTAATGGACTATTACATATCAGTAACACAGGCTGTTCTAATGGACTATTACATATCAGTAACACAGGCTGTTCTAATGGACTATTACATATCAGTAACACAGGCTGTTCTAATGGACTATTACATATCAGTAACACAGGCTGTTCTAATGGACTATTACATATCAGTAACACAGACTGTTCTAATGGACTATTACATATCAGTAACACAGGCTGTTCTAATGGACTATTACATATCACACAGTAACACAGGCTGTTCTAATGGACTATTACATATCAGTAACACAGGCTGTTCTAATGGACTATTACATATCAGCAACACAGGCTGTTCTAATGGACTATTACATATCAGTAACACAGACTGTTCTAATGGACTATTACATATCACACAGTAACACAGGCTGTTCTAATGGACTATTACATATCAGTAACACAGGCTGTTCTAATGGACTATTACATATCAGTAACACAGGCTGTTCTAATGGACTATTACATATCAGTAACACAGACTGTTCTAATGGACTATTACATATCAGTAACACAGGCTGTTCTAATGGACTATTACATATCAGTAACACAGACTGTTCTAATGGACTATTACATATCAGTAACACAGACTGTTCTAATGGACTATTACATATCAGTAACACGGGCTGTTCTAATGGACTATTACATATCAGTAACACAGACTGTTCTAATGGACTATTACATATCAGTAACACAGACTGTTCTAATGGAATATTACATATCACACATTAACACAGGCTGTTCTAATGGACTATTACATATCAGTAACACAGGCTGTTCTAATGGACTATTACATATCACACATTAACACAGGCTGTTCTAATGGACTATTACATATCACACAGCAACACAGGCTGTTCTAATGGACTATTACACATCACACAGTAACACAGACTGTTCTAATGGACTATTACATATCAGTAACACAGACTGTTCTAATGGACTATTACATATCAGCAACACAGGCTGTTCTAATGGACTATTACATATCAGTAACACAGACTGTTCTAATGGACTATTACATATCAGTAACACAGGCTGTTCTAATGGACTATTACATATCAGTAACACAGGCTGTTCTAATGGACTATTACATATCAGTAACACAGGCTGTTCTAATGGACTATTACATATCACACAGTAACACAGGCTGTTCTAATGGACTATTACATATCAGTAACACAGGCTGTTCTAATGGACTATTACATATCAGTAACACAGGCTGTTCTAATGGACTATTACATATCAGTAACACAGGCTGTTCTAATGGACTATTACATATCAGCAACACAGGCTGTTCTAATGGACTATTACATATCAGTAACACAGGCTGTTCTAATGGACTATTACATATCAGTAACACAGGCTGTTCTAATGGACTATTACATATCAGCAACACAGGCTGTTCTAATGGACTATTACATATCACACAGTAACACAGACTGTTCTAATGGACTATTACATATCAGTAACACAGGCTGTTCTAATGGACTATTACATATCAGTAACACAGGCTGTTCTAATGGACTATTACATATCAGTAACACAGGCTGTTCTAATGGACTATTACATATCACACAGTAACACAGGCTGTTCTAATGGACTATTACATATCAGCAACACAGGCTGTTCTAATGGACTATTACATATCAGTAACACAGGCTGTTCTAATGGACTATTACATATCAGTAACACAGGCTGTTCTAATGGACTATTACATATCAGTAACACAGGCTGTTCTAATGGACTATTACATATCAGTAACACAGGCTGTTCTAATGGACTATTACATATCAGTAACACAGGCTGTTCTAATGGACTATTACATATCAGTAACACAGGCTGTTCTAATGGACTATTACATATCACACAGTAACACAGGCTGTTCTAATGGACTATTACATATCAGTAACACAGGCTGTTCTAATGGACTATTACATATCAGTAACACAGGCTGTTCTAATGGACTATTACATATCAGTAACACAGGCTGTTCTAATGGACTATTACATATCAGTAACACAGGCTGTTCTAATGGACTATTACATATCACACAGTAACACAGGCTGTTCTAATGGACTATTACATATCAGTAACACAGGCTGTTCTAATGGACTATTACATATCAGTAACACAGGCTGTTCTAATGGACTATTACATATCACACAGTAACACAGGCTGTTCTAATGGACTATTACATATCAGTAACACAGGCTGTTCTAATGGACTATTACATATCAGTAACACAGGCTGTTCTAATGGACTATTACATATCAGTAACACAGGCTGTTCTAATGGACTATTACATATCAGTAACACAGGCTGTTCTAATGGACTATTACATATCAGTAACACAGGCTGTTCTAATGGACTATTACACATCACACAGTAACACAGGCTGTTCTAATGGACTATTACATATCAGTAACACAGGCTGTTCTAATGGACTATTACATATCAGTAACACAGGCTGTTCTAATGGACTATTACATATCACACAGTAACACAGACTGTTCTAATGGACTATTACATATCAGTAACACAGGCTGTTCTAATGGACTATTACATATCACACAGTAACACAGGCTGTTCTAATGGACTATTACATATCAGTAACACAGGCTGTTCTAATGGACTATTACATATCAGTAACACAGGCTGTTCTAATGGACTATTACATATCAGTAACACAGGCTGTTCTAATGGACTATTACATATCAGTAACACAGACTGTTCTAATGGACTATTACATATCAGTAACACAGACTGTTCTAATGGACTATTACATATCACACAGTAACACAGGCTGTTCTAATGGACTATTACATATCAGTAACACAGGCTGTTCTAATGGACTATTACATATCAGTAACACAGACTGTTCTAATGGACTATTACATATCACACATTAACACAGGCTGTTCTAATGGACTATTACATATCAGTAACACAGGCTGTTCTAATGGACTATTACATATCAGTAACACAGGCTGTTCTAATGGACTATTACATATCAGTAACACAGGCTGTTCTAATGGACTATTACATATCAGTAACACAGACTGTTCTAATGGACTATTACATATCAGTAACACAGGCTGTTCTAATGGACTATTACATATCAGTAACACAGGCTGTTCTAATGGACTATTACATATCAGTAACACAGACTGTTCTAATGGACTATTACATATCAGTAACACAGGCTTGGCGTTTATTATTTATTGTGGTGGTAGTCTAGGTGACAGTGTGGTGGTAGTCTAGGTGACAGTGTGGTAGTAGTCTAGGTGACAGTGTGGTGGTAGTCTAGGTGACAGTGTGGTGGTAGTCTAGGTGACAGTGTGGTCGTAGTCTAGGTGACAGTGTGGTGGTAGTCTAGGTGACAGTGTGGTGGTAGTCTAGGTGACAGTGTGGTGGTAGTCTAGGTGACAGTGTGGTGGTAGTCTAGGTGAATTAGATTGATTTCCAAAAACATGAAGACACACAAATACACACACAGATACACACACACACAGACACACACACACACACACAGACACACAAATACACACACAGATACACACACACACACACAGATACACACAGATACACACACACAGACACACAAATACACACAATGATACACACACACACACACACACACACACACACACACACACACACACACACACACACACACACACACACACACACACAGACACACACACACACACACAACTACACACACACAATAACACACACACAATAACACACACACACATATGCACACACACACATATGCACACATACACACACAATAACACACACACACATACACACACACAGACAAGCACACCCACTGCCCCCATAGACAGGACAGTATGTAAACCGTCTAAGAATTTGATTCGCTGTTGGAACTTGACACTCTGATGAATTCACCCAACCAAAAACTCTATTTACACAGTTGCTAAGCAACTCTCCAAGGATGTGTCCTTAATAACTAAATATGTAGCTTAGTAACTGTCACCAAAACCTTCATATGAGTTTACCTCCAGGTTTATGGGGTACATGCTAACGCACAACGTCAGTGGTATGGAAGACACTGTTCTCCTGATGCTGTGTGTGTGTGTGTGTGTGTGTGTGTGTGTGTGTGTGTGTGTGTGTGTGTGTGTGTGTGTGTGTGTGTGTGTGTGTGTGTGTGTGTGTGTGTGTGTGTGTGTGTGTGTGTGTGTGTGTGTATCAGTGGTGGCTCCTCAGAGGAGGAAGGGGACCATCATTGAAAGTCGGAAGTTTACGTACACTTAGGTTGGAGTCATTAAAACTTGTTTTTCAACCACTCCACATATTTCTTGTTAACAAACTATAGTTTTGGAAAGTCGGTTAGGGCATCTACTTTGTGCTTGACACAAGTCATTTTTCCAACGATTGTTTACAGACAGATTATTTTACAATATTTCACTGTATCACAATTCCAGTGGGTCAGAAGTTTACATAAACTAAGTTGATTGCGCCTTTAAACAGCTCGGAAAATTCCAGAAAATGATCTCATGGTTTTAGAAGATTCTGATAGGCTAATTGACATAATTTGAGTCAGTTGGAGGTGTACCTGAGGATGAATTTCAAGGCCTACCTTCAAACTCAGTGCCTGTTTGCTTGACATCATGGGAAAATCAAAAGAAATCAGCCAAGACCTCAGAAAAAACATTGTTGACCTCGACAAGTCTGTTCCATCCTTGGGAGCAATTTCCAAAAGCCTGAAGGTACCACGTTCATCTGTAAAAACAATAGTACGCAAGTATAAACACCATGGGACCACGCAGCCGTCATACCGCTCAGGAAGGAGACACATTCTGTCTCCTAGAGATGAACGTACTTTGGTGCGAAAGTCAATCCCAGAACAACAGCAAAGGACCTTGTGAAGATGCTGGAGGAAACAGGTACAAAAGTATCTATATCCACAGTAAAACACGTCCTATATCGACATAACCTGAAAGGCTGCTCAGCAAGGAAGAAGCAACAGCTCCAAAACCGCCATAAAAAAGACAGACTACGGTTTGCAACTGCACATGGGGACAAAGATCGTACTTTTTGGAGAAATGTCCTCTGGTCTGATGAAACAAAAATAGAACTGTTTGGCCATAATGACCATCGTTATGTTTGGAGGAAAAAGGGGGATGATTGCAAGCCGAAGAACACCATCCCAACCGTGAAGCACGGGGGTGGCAGCATCATGTTGTGGGGTGCTTTGCTGCAGGAGGGACTGGTGCACTTCACAAAATAGATGGCATCATGAGGGAGGACAATTATGTGGATATATTGAAGCAACATCTCAAGACATCAGTCAGGAAGTTAAAGCTTGGTCGCAAATGGGTCTTCCAAATGGACAATGACCCCAAGCATACTTCTAAAGTTGTGGCAAAAGGGCTTAAGGACAACAAAGTCAAGGTATTGGAGCGGCCATCACAAAGCCCTGACCTCAATCCTATAGAAAATTTGTGGGCAGAACTGAAAAAGCGTGTGTGAGCAAGGAGGCCTATAAACCTGACTCAGTTACACCAGCTCTGTCAGGAGGAATGGGCCTCCAGAATCGCTGCCAACGGGTCTTCAACAAAGTACTGAGTCTGAATACTTATCTAATGTGATATTTCAGTTTATTTTTTATTTTTAAATACATTTCCAAACATTTCTAAAAAACACTTTTTGTTTTGTCATCATGGAGGAAAACACAATTTAATCCATGTTAGAATAAGGCTGTAACATAGCAAAATGTGTAAAAGGTCAAGGGGTCTGAATACTCTCCGAGTGCACTGTATATTTCTTCAGAATTTAAGGAAAAGCAGCGGAGAGAGAGAGCTAATTTTTTTCTTAGTTTACCTTTCACTTACTTAGCTAGCTAATACAGCTTACTCAACAACATTACTCCAAAAGAGAATAATGATTTTTTAATGTTATCTAGCTGGCTATCCAACACTGCAACTTTTCCAAGTCAAGCTGTTTTATTAAAAGGCAGATCAGATCATCTCCAGTTTCATTCCCGTCATTTCAGAGATCAGCCTGTCCTCAGACATAATAGTAGGCCTGTAGGGGCGGAGTCAGAGAGGACATCAGAGCAGGTTTCAGATGTGGGGGTGTGGGGTGTTCTGGGAGGTGTGCCCGTAACTCCAACAGCTGTAGGTTTATTGCTGCAATCTGTCACTACTGTAAACGGAGAGGACTTTATAGCTGTTTGAAAAAAGTCCTCAGCCCTCAGGCAGCTCACTCATGCCCATTAGGACCACACAGCAGACACACTTGGTAAACTGTGACCAGACCCTGGGGACTATGGTGTCTATAGTACAGCCTGAGAGGAAGAAGGCCTGGGCAGTATGGTGTCTATAGTACAGCCTGAGAGGAAGAAGGCCTGGGCAGTATGGTGTCTATAGTACATCCTGAGAGGAAGAAGGCCTGGGCAGTATGGTGTCTATAGAACAGCCTGAGAGGAAGAAGGCCTGGGCAGTATGGTGTCTATAGTACAGCCTGAGAGGAAGAAGGCCTGGGCAGTATGGTGTCTATAGTACAGCCTGAGAGGAAGAAGGCCTGGGCAGTATGGTGTCTATAGTACAGCCTGAGAGGAAGAAGGGCTGGGCAGTATGGTGTCTATAGTACAGCCTGAGAGGAAGAAGGCCTGGGCAGTATGGTGTCTATAGTACAGCCTGAGAGGAAGAAGGCCTGGGCAGTATGGTGTCTATAGTACAGCCTGAGAGGACGAAGGCCTGGGCAGTATGGTGTCTATAGTACAGCCTGAGAGGAAGAAGGCCTGGGCAGTATGGTGTCTATAGTACAGCCTGAGAGGAAGAAGGCCTGGGCAGTATGGTGTCTATAGTACATCCTGATTGGAAGAAGGCCTGGGCAGTATGGTGTCTATAGTACAGCCTGAGAGGACGAAGGCCTGGGCAGTATGGTGTCTATAGTACAGCCTGAGAGGAAGAAGGCCCTGGCAGTATGGTGTCTATAGTACAGCCTGAGAGGAAGAAGGGCTGGGCAGTATGATGTCTATAGTACAGCCTGAGAGGATAAAGGCCTGGGCAGTATGGTGTCTATAGTACAGCCTGATAGGAAGAAGGCCTGGGCAGTATGGTGTCTATAGTACAGCCTGATAGGAAGAAGGCCTGTGCAGTATGGTGTCTATAGTACAGCCTGAGAGGAAGAAGGCCTGGGCAGTATGGTGTCTATAGTACAGCCTGAGAGGAAGAAGGCCTGGGCAGTATGGTGTCTATAGTACAGCCTGGGAGGAAGAAGGCCTGGGCAGTATGGTGTCTATAGTACAGCCTGAGAGGAAGAAGGCCTGGGCAGTATGGTGTCTATAGTACAGCCTGAGAGGTTGAAGGCCTGGGCAGTATGGTGTCTATAGTACAGCCTGAGAGGAAGAAGGCCTGGGCAGTATGGTGTCTATAGTATAGCCTGAGAGGAAGAAGGCCTGGGCAGTATGGTGTCTATAGTACAGCCTGGGAGGAAGAAGGCCTGGGCAGTATGGTGTCTATAGTACAGCCTGAGAGGAAGAAGGCCTGGGCAGTATGGTGTCTATAGTACAGCCTGAGAGGAAGAAGGCCTGGGCAGTATGGTGTCTATAGTACAGCCTGAGAGGAAGAAGGCCTGGGCAGTATGATGTCTATAGTACAGCCTGAGAGGATAAAGGCCTGGGCAGTATGGTGTCTATAGTACAGCCTGATAGGAAGAAGGCCTGGGCAGTATGGTGTCTATAGTACAGCCTGAGAGGAAGAAGGCCTGGGCAGTATGGTGTCTATAGTACAGCCTGAGAGGAAGAAGGCCTGGGCAGTATGGTGTCTATAGTTCAGCCTGAGAGGAAGAAGGCCTGGGCAGTATGGTGTCTATAGTACAGCCTGAGAGGAAGAAGGCCTGGGCAGTATGGTGTCTATAGTACAGCCTGAGAGGAAGAAGGCCTGGGCAGTATGGTGTCTATAGTACAGCCTGAGAGGAAGAAGGCCTGGGCAGTATGGTGTCTATAGTACAGCCTGAGAGGATAAAGGCCTGGGCAGTATGGTATCTATAGTACAGGCCTGGGCAGTATGGTGTCTCTAGTACAGGCCAGCTGTTGGTTCCCATGAGCTGCGTGTTGTGGGGCAGCCAGGTGGTGGTTCCTGGCCTGGCTAGGGAGGGGGTCCTTTCCATGTTGTGTGATATGCATCCTGGAACTTTGAGGATGAAGATGGTGGCCTGGGATGGACTTGAAATTGAGGCTGTGGTAAGTGATTCAGATCATGTCCTCTAGTTAAGGCAAAACATGTATAAAGAACTAAATTAGTTTGGACATTTCCTGACGGGTACAGTGGGTCAGCAGTGGAGGACCCCAACTCAGAAACCTGCTTTAAGCCAATGAGAACTTGAGGAAACACCTTCAAAGTAGTTACAAGTGGATGAAGTTCAGAAAGGGACCTGGTCTCCACCGGTCAGGAGTGCCTCTATGCTTCACCCATGGTCGTTTTGCACCCATGGCCGTACTGCACCCATGGTCGTATTCCACCCATGGTCGTATTGCACCCATGGTCGTATTCCACCCATGGTCGTATTCCACCCATGGTCGTATTCCACCCATGGGCGTATTCCACCCATGGTCGTACTCCACCCATGGTCGTACTCCACCCATGGTCGTACTCCACCCATGGTCGTATTCCACCCATGGTCGTACTCCACCCATGGTCGTACTCCACCCATGGTCGTACTCCACCCATGGTCGTACTCCACCCATGGTCGTATTCCACCCTTGGTCGTATTCCACCCATGGTCGTACTCCACCCATGGTCGTACTCCACCCATGGTCGTATTCCACCCATGGTCGTATTCCACCCATGGTCGTACTCCACCCATGGGAGTGGACAATGAGGACATGATCTCGTCTTCATATAGACTTTGCTGGGCCGTTCAAAGAAAATGCTTTTTTCATTATAGTGGGTTCCCACTCAAAGTGTCTGTAAGTAGCCATTGTTAGCTCCATGTCTTCTGCTGTTGCGATGAACACCCTCCGTCTGCTGTTTGCCACTCATGGGCTGTCTGACGTCCCGGTGTCAGACAGTGAAGCTGCCTTCACTTCTGCTGAGTTGAAAGAGAATTAGACACTTCACCACAGCAGCCCCATATCATCCATCCACCAATGGCCAAGCTGAACACATGGTTCAGACAACCAAGGAGACTCTGTCTGGGATCTCGGTGGGTGACTGGCCCGACCCGACTAGCAAGGTGCCTGTTGTTTCAGCATGTTACACCCACAGCCTCTACTGGGACACACCCGGACTTGACAAGTGACATGAGGCAGGATGATGATGCAGACAGGGGCCACGGTCATTTAAGGTGATTTGTATCCGACGAGTCGATGTCCATGAGGAGCTCCTCTGGAGGCCCTGAGTGGGTCCCTGACAGTCAGGTGCACAACCACCATGTGGACCAGCTGCGGGGGCCACAAAGCCCTCCTCTGCTGCTACCACCTCCCTCCCTGGCCTTGATGCCCTGGACACCACATCTCCCTCCCTAGCCTGGATGGCCTGGACACCACATCTCCCTCCCTGGACACCACACCTCCCTCCCTAGCCTTGATGCCCTGGACACCACACCTCCCTCTATAGCCTTGATGACCTGGACACTACAACTCCCTCCCTAGCCTTGATGCCCTGGACACCACACCTCCCTCCCTAGCCTTGATGCCCTGGACACCACACCTCCCTCTATAGCCTGGATGCCCTGGACACCACACCTCCCTCTCTGGCCTTGATGCCCTGGACACCACACCTCCCTCCCTAGCCTTGATGCCCTGGACACCACACCTCCCTCTATAGCCTTGATGCCCTGGACACTACAACTCCCTCCCTGGACACCACACCTCCCTCCCTAGCCTGGATGCCCTGGACATCACACCTCCCTCTATAGCCTTGATGCCCTGGACACCACACCTCCCTCTATGGCCTTGATGCCCTGGACACCACACCTCCCTCTCTGGCCTTGATGACCTGGACACTACAACTCCCTCCCTAGCCTTGATGCCCTGGACACCACACCTCCCTTCCTAGCCTTGATGCCCTGGACACCACACCTCCCTCCCTAGCCTTGATGCCCTGGACACCACACCTCCCTCTATAGCCTGGATGCCCTGGACACCACACCTCCCTCTCTGGCCTTGATGCCCTGGACACCACACCTCCCTCTATAGCCTTGATGCCCAGGACACCACACCTCCCTTCCTAGCCTTGATGCCCAGGACACCCCACCTCCCTCCCTAGCCTTGATGCCCTGAACACCACACCACACCTCCCTAGCCTTGATGCCCTGAACACCACACCACACCTGCCCTTAGAGACTGCTGCCCTCAGAGACCGCTGCCCTCAGAGACCGCTGCCCTTAGAGACTGCTGCCCTCAGAGACCGCTGCCCTCAGAGACCGCTGCCCTTAGAGACCGCTGCCCTTAGAGACTGCTGCCCTCAGAGACCGCTGCCCTCAGAGACCGCTGCCCTTAGAGACTTCTGCCCTCAGAGACCGCTGCCCTTAGAGACCGCTGCCCTTAGAGACTTCTGCCCTCAGAGACCGCTGCCCTTAGAGACCGCTGCCCTTAGAGACCGCTGCCCTTACTGCTGCCCTTAGAGACTGCTGCCCTTAGAGACCGCTGCCCTTAGAGACCGCTGCCCTTAGAGACTTCTGCCCTCAGAGACGGCTGCCCTCAGAGGCCGCTACCCTTAGAGACCGCTGCCCTTAGAGACTGCTGCCCTTAGAGACTGCTGCCCTTAGAGACCGCTGCCCTTAGAGACTTCTGCCCTCAGAGACGGCTGCCCTCAGAGGCCGCTACCCTTAGAGACCGCTGCCCTTAGAGACTGCTGCCCTTAGAGACTGCTGCCCTTAGAGACCGCTGCCCTTAGAGACCGCTGCCCTTAGAGACCGCTGCCCTTAGAGACCGCTGCCCATACTGCTGCCCTTAGAGACTGCTGCCCTTAGAGACCGCTGCCCTTAGAGACTTCTGCCCTCAGAGACGGCTGCCCTCAGAGGCCGCTACCCTTAGAGACCGCTGCCCTTAGAGACTGCTGCCCTTAGAGACTGCTGCCCTTAGAGACCGCTGCCCTTAGAGACCGCTGCCCTTAGAGACCGCTGCCCTTAGAGACCGCTGCCCATACTGCTGCCCTTAGAGACTGCTGCCCTTAGAGACCGCTGCCCTTAGAGACCGCTGCCCTTAGAGACCGCTGCCCTTAGAGACCGCTGCCCTTAGAGACCGCTGCCCTTAGACCGCTGCCCTCAGAGACCGCTGCCCTTAGAGACCGCTGCCCTTAGAGACCGCTGCCCTTAGAGACTGCTGCCCTCAGAGACCGCTGCCCTCAGAGACCGCTGCCCTTAGAGACCGCTGCCCTCAGAGACCGCTGCCCTCAGAGACCGCTGCCCTTAGATACCGCTGCCCTTAGAGACCGCTGCCCTTAGAGACCGCTGCCCTTAGAGACTGCTGCCCTTAGAGACCGCTGCCCTTAGAGACCGCTGCCCTCAGAGACTGCTGCCCTTAGAGACCGCTGCCCTTAGAGACCGCTGCCCTTAGAGACCGCTGCCCTTACCGCTGCTCTTAGAGACTGCTGCCCTCAGAGACTGCTGCCCTTAGAGACCGCTGCCCTTAGAGACCGCTGCCCTTAGAGACTGCTGCCCTCAGAGACCGCTACCCTCAGAGACCGCTACCCTCAGAGACCGCTGCCCTTAGAGACCGTTGCCCTTAGAGACCGCTGCCCTTAGAGACTGCTGCCCTTAGAGACCGCTGCCCTTAGAGACCGCTGCCCTTACCGCTGCCCTTAGAGACTGCTGCCCTCAGAGACTGCTGCCCTTAGAGATCGCTGCCCTTAGAGACCACTGCCCTTACCGCTGCCCTAAGAGACCGCTGCCCTTAGAGACTGCTGCCCTTAGAGACTGCTGCTCTTAGAGACTGCTGCCCTTAGAGACTGCTGCCCTTAGAGACCGCTGCCCTTAGAGACCGCTGCCCTTAGAGACCGCTGCCCTTAGAGACCGCTGCCCTCAGAGACTGCTGCCCTTAGAGACCTCTGCCCTTAGAGACCGCTGCCCTTACCGCTGCCCTTAGAGACTACTGCCCTCAGAGACTGCTGCCCTTAGAGACCGCAGCCCTTAGAGACTGCTGCCCTTACCGCTGCCCTTAGAGACTGCTGCTCTTAGAGACTGCTGCCCTTAGAGACTGCTGCCCTTAGAGACCGCTGCCCTTAGAGACTCCTGCCCTTAGAGACTGCTGCCCTTAGAGAGCGCTGCTCTTAGAGACTACTGCCCTTGGAGACTGCTGCCCTTGGAGACCGCTACCCTTAGAGACTGCTGCCCTTAGAGTTCGCTGCCCTTAGAGACCGTTGCCCATACTGCTGCTCTTAGAGACTGCTGCCCTTAGAGACTGCTGCCCTTAGAGACTGCTGCCCTCAGAGACTGCTGCCCTCAGAGACTGCTGCCCTTAGAGTTCGCTGCCCTTAGAGACCGCTGCCCTTAGAGACTGCTGCTCTTAGAGACTGCTGCCCTTAGAGACTGCTGCTCTTAGCTTTTTTGGTCAGGGGGCAGCATTTTCACTTTGGATGAATAGCGTGCCCAGAGTGAACTGCCTCCTACTCTGTCCCAGATGCTAATATAAAACACTTTGAAGTTTCTAAAACTGTTTGAATGATGTCTGTGAGTATAACACAGGCAGGCGTAAACCTGAGAAAAATCCAACCAGGAAGTGGGATATCTGAGGTTTGTAGTTTTTCAAAGCTTGGCCTACCGAATACACAGTGTCTATGGGGTTAAGTTGTACTTCCTAAGGCTTCCACTAGATGTCAACCGTCTTTAGAAACTTGTTTCAAGAACCTCCAAGAAACCCCCCCCCCCCCCCCCCCCAGAACACCCCCACACACCCCAGAACAACCCCACACCCCCCCAGAACACCCCATCCCCCCCAGAACACCCCACACCTCCCAGAACACCCCACACCCCCCCCCCCAGAACACCCCCACACACCCCAGAACAACCCCAAACCTCCAAGAACACCCTCACACCCCCCAGAACACCCCATACCCCCAGAATACCCCACACCCCCCCAGAACACCCCCACACCCGCATAACACCCCACACCCCCAGAACACACCTACACCCCCACACCCCCCAGAACACCCCACACCCCCCAGAACACCCCCACACCCGCATAACACCCCACACCCCCAGAACACCCCCACACCTCCCAGAACACCCCTACACCCCCACACCCCCCAGAACAACCCCACACCCCCCCAGAACACCCCACCCCCCCCAGAACACCCCACACCTCCCAGAACACCCCACACCCCCCCCCAGAACACCCCCACACACCCCAGAACAACCCCAAACCTCCAAGAACACCCTCACACCTCCCAGAACACCCCCACACCCCCAGAACACCCCCACACCCCCCAGAACACCCCACACCCGCATAACACCCCACACCCCCAGAACACCCCTACACCCCCACACCCCCCAGAACACCCCACACCCCCCCAGAACACCCCCACACCCACAGAACACCCCACACCCGCATAACACCCCACACCCCCAGAACACCCCCACACCCACAGAACACCCCACACCCGCATAACACCCCACACCCCCAGAACACCCCCACACCTCCCAGAACACCCCACACCCCCAGAACATCCCCACACCTCCCAGAACACCCCCAGAACACCCCCAGAACACCCCACACCCCCAGAACACCCCCAGAACACCCCACACCTCCCAGAACACCCCTAGAACACCCCCAGAACACCCCACACCTCCCAGAACACCCCACACCTCCCAGAACACCCCTAGAACACCCCCAGAACACCTCACACCTCCCAGAACACCCCTAGAACACCCCCAGAACACCTCACACCTCCCAGAACACCCCCAGAACACCCCACACCCCCAGAACACCCCACACCTCCCAGAACACCCCACACCCCCAGAACACCCCACACCCCCAGAACACCCCACACCCCCAGAACACCCCCACACCCCCAGAACACCCCACACCCCCAGAACACCCCCACACCCCCAGAACACCCCACACCCCCAGAACACCCCACACCCCCCAGAACACCCCACACCCCCAGAACACCCCACACCCCCAGAACACCCCACACCTCCCAGAACACCCCACACCCCCAGAACACCCCACACCCCCAGAACACCCCACACCTCCCAGAACACCCCCAGCACACCCCCAGAACACCCCACACCTCCCAGAACACCCCACACCTCCCAGAACACCCCCAGAACACCCCCAGAACACCCCACACCCCCAGAACACCCCACACCCCCCAGAACACCTCACACCTCCCAGAACACCCCTAGAACACCCCCAGAACACCCCCAGAACACCCCACACCCCCAGAACACCCCACACCTCCCAGAACACCCCACACCCCCAGAACACCCCACACCCCCAGAACACCCCCACACCCCCAGAACACCCCACACCCCCAGAACACCCCCAGAACACCCCCAGAACACCCCACACCCCCAGAACACCCCCACACCCCCAGAACACCCCCAGAACACCCCCACACCCCCAGAACACCCCACACCTCCCAGAACACCCCCAGAACACCCCACACCCCCCAGAACACCCCCAGAACACCCCACACCCCCCAGAACACCCCCAGAACACCCCACACCCCCAGAACACCCCACACCCCCAGAACACCCCACACCCCCAGAACACCCCACACCTCCCAGAACACCCCCAGAACACCCCACACCCCCCAGAACACCCCCAGAACACCCCACACCCCCAGAACACCCCACACCCCCAGAACACCCCCAGAACACCCCACACCCCCCAGAACACCCCACACCCCCCAGAACACCCCCAGAACACCCCACACCCCCCAGAACACCCCCAGAACACCCCACACCCCCAGAACACCCCACACCCCCAGAACACCCCACACCCCCAGAACACCCCACACCTCCCAGAACACCTCACACCTCCCAGAACACCCCTAGAACACCCCCAGAACACCCCTCAGGTCTTTTTGGTGATTTGTCATTTTTTGTCTACAAAACATGTAACAAATACAATTTCATTTGTTGATTCAATTTGATTTGTTGATTCGATTTGATTTGAGTTCAATAGTTGTTTTTTTAGTTGTAGTTCTATCCGTAAACGTAGTTGTAGTTCTATCCGTAAACGTAGTTGTAGTTCTATCCGTAAACGTAGTTGTAGTTCTATCCGTAAACGTAGTTGTAGTTCTATCCGTAAACGTAGTTGTAGTTCTATCCGTAAACGTAGTTGTCGAGTTGTTTCTGTTTTAATCCTTTAACCCTTTTTCTCCCCAATTGGTAGTCTTGTCCCAACGCTGCAACTAGCTTAACTTCTTGCGACTACAGGGGGTGCTGTTCCGAATTAGCATTTTGTCGTCTCCAAATTAAACTGCCTAGTACTCAATTCTTGCTCGTACAATATGCATATTATTAATTCTATTGGATAGAAAACACTTTCTAGTTTCATACAAAGTTGGAATGATGTCTGTGGGTGACCCAGAACTCTTTCTACAGCGAAATCCATGACAGACAGTGAAAGGTCTGAGAGCGAAGCTCTGATTTCAGATCAGTTTTAAAAGTCTGTGTATATCCTATGGAACGACACGAACTGCACCCGCCTTCCCCTGGATGTCAGTAACCAATGAGAAGTGGAATGGGCCTTCTGCGTAGCTCTCAGAGGTTATAAAGGACCAAGGAGTGAGGGTAGCCCCCCTTTCGACGCTCGCCTTTACGCAGGAAGACACCTCCGGATGCCATTTTCAAAGGCTCGGTTATCAACGTAAAATGTATCCGTCTGTAATTTAATTCGATATAGGACTTAGAAACATCATAAGGTAGTTAATTTAAACCGTTTTATAGCAATTTATATCCGTTTAGTGCGATTTTGATGCATTTCTATGTGAAGCACCGGGCACATTTCGGGGTCCCGGTCGAACGTTAGCGGGCATTTAGACGGACAAAGGACATCTTTCGACCAAAAGAAGATTAAACCCAAGAAAGAATACATTGCCCAAGAATCTGATGGAAGAACAGCTCAAAGTAAGCAATATTTAATATGATAAATCGTTGTTCTGTCGAAATATTTTAAACGCATATTTCGCCATTTTGTTTGGTATAGCTTCACTTGGCGAACCCTGTATTGAAAAGTAAGGATAATTTTAAAAATGTAAGTCAGCGGTTGCATTAAGAACTAATTTGTCTTTCGATTCCTGTCAACTCTGTATTTTTTAGTCAAGTATATGATTAGCTTTCGATTAAACTAGATCACTCTGAAAGCTGACGTCCCTCATTTTGATGCTTGAGTTGTGACTATTTCCATTGTATAACCACGGTTTTGTATGGCTAAATATGCACCTTTTCGAACAAACTGTATATGTATGTTGTAAAATGATGTTACAGGAGTGTCATCGGAAGAATTCTGAGAAGGTTAGTGAAAAAATTAATATATTTTGGCGATGATAACGTTATAGCTCCCTTTGCCTTGAATTCATACTCTACTAACGTTTTCACATGTGGTATGCTAACTTATCGATTTATTGTGTTTTCGCTGAAAAACGCTTAGAAAATCTGAAATATGGTCTGAAATCACAAGAACTGTGTCTTTCCATTGCTATGCTTTGTCTATTTTTATGAAATGTTTTATGATGAGTAAATTGGTCATACACGTTGCTCTATCTAGTAATTCTAGTCGATTTGTGATGGTCGGTGCAATTGTAAACTGTGATTTCTACCTGAAATATGCACTTTTTTCTAACAACACCTATCCTATACCATAAATATGTTATCAGACTGTCATCTGATGAGTTTTTGTCTTGGTTTGTTGCTATCAATATCTTAGTTTAGCCGAATTGGTGATAGCTAGTGGTGGAGAGAGAAAATGGTGGACAAAGAAAGATGGTGTATTTTGCTAACGTGGTTAGCTAATAGATTTACATATTGTGTCTTCCCTGTAAAACATTTTAAAAAACAGAAATGATGGGTTTATTCACAAGATCTGTATCTTTCATCTGGTGTCTTGGACTTGTGATTTAATGATATTTAGATGCTACTATTTACTTGTGAAGCTATGCTAGCGATGCTAATCAGTGTGGGGGGGGTGGGGGGTGATCCCGGATACGGGGTTGAGAGGCGGTAAAAGTTAACCCGAGGAAACACCAAACAACGGGCGCCCGTGTAGCGCCCGCCACAGGAGTCACAAGAGCGTGACAGGACAATGACATCATATTTGTGGGTGGTATTATTGGTTGTTCCATGTAGTGAATCTGTGATTCAATGCATTTGTATGGGCTAATAGCAGTAAGGCTGAAAATAATATTTCATCAAATACATTTTTGATATTTCAAGGGGTCTTAAAATTCAAAATCAAATAGAAAAATTATCCTTGGTATGACCTTCTTAAAACAATTCCATATAGCTTAATATACACCCCTCCCTGGCTTAGACAGGTTAACTTAACCATTTGTATTTAATGCTTAAACTTTGAAGTAAATTTCACAATTTGGTGTGAGCTTTCTGTAGCTGCTTTATCTGAGCGTGCTCCGTTCCCACGGTTACACACCGCCAGATAGGCTGCTAGGCCGGACACGCCATTCCGACACAAATGTAGCATGAGCCCGTCGCCCGGGACAACCACTGACAGACAGCGAGCTGTGCATGTGATCACCTCCCAGTCCTCCCATTATTCACACCTTCTGGTCCGGCTTGGTCCCACAACCAAATAAACACACCTACACACACACACACACACAGACACAGGGAGGTCTTTTGAGAGAGAGAGAGGAAATGGGGGGGGGGGGGGGATAATATGACATTTAAATGTCTCTACTCTTTTGGAACTATTGTTTATTCTTATATTATATTTTATTGTTTATTTCACTTTTGTTTATCATCTATTTTACTTTGTCAATGTAAATATAAAGCCCCTTAAATTGAAATTGAGAGAGATAGGAAGGAGAGAGAGAGAGAGAGTTCCTGGAAGACTTTGCTCACGGATACGGAACCTCAGAAAATCACTGTCTTCTCTTGAGAGCCAGGTCTGCCTATGGCAGCCTGTCTGGATAGCAAGGATATGCTCACTGAGTCTGTACATAATCAAAGCTTTTCTTCATTTTGGGTCAGTCACAGTGGTCAGGTATTCTGCTACTGTGTACTCTCTGTTTAGGGCCAAAAAGCATTCTAGTTTGCTCTGTTTTTGTTGTTAATTCTTTCCAATGTGTCAAGTAATTATCTTTTTGTTTTCTCATGATTTGGTTGGGTCTAATTGTGCTGCTGTCCTGGGGCTCTGTGGGGTCTGTTTGTGTTTGTGAACAGAGCCCCAGGACCAGCTTGCTTAGGGGACTCTTCTCCGGGTTCATCTCTCTGTAGGTGATGGCTTTGTTATGGAAGGTTTGGGAATCGCTTCCTTTTAGATGGTTGTAGAATTTAATGGCTCTTTTTTTGGATTTTGATCATTAGTAGGTATCATTCTAAGTCTGCTCTGCATGCATTATATGGTGTTTTGTGTTGTACACAGAGGATGTTTTTGCAGAATTCTGCATGCAAAGTCTCAATTTTGTGTTTGTCCAATTGTGGGAATTATTGGTTGGTGAGTGGACCCCAGACCGCTCACAACCATAAAGGGCAATGGGTTCAAGGGCAATGTAATATAACTGTATTTTTAGCCAGATACTAATTGGTATGTCAAATTGTATGTTCCTTTTGATGGCATAGAAGGCCCTTTTTGCCTTGTCTTTCAGATTATTCACAGCTTTGTGGAAGTTACTGATGTTTAGGATGAGGTATGTATCGTTTTTTTGTGTGTTCTAGGGCAACGGTGTCTAGATGGAATTTGTATTCGTTGTCCTGGCAACTGGACCTTTTTTGGAACACCATTATTTTTGTCTTACTGAGATTTACTGTCAGGGCCCAGGTCTGACAGGGCCCAGGTCTGACAGGGCCCAGGTCTGTCAAGGCCCAGGTCTGACAGGGCCCAGGTCTGACAGGGCCCAGGTCTGACAGGGCCCAGGTCTGACAGAATCTGTGCAGAAGATCTAGGTGCTGCTGTTGGCCCTCCTTGTTTGGTGACAGAAGCACCAGATCATCAGCAAACAGTAGACATTTGACTTCAGATTCTAGGAGGGTGAGGCCGGGTGCTGCAGACTGTTCTAGTGCCCTCGCCAATTCATTGATATATACGTTGAAGAGGGTGGGGCTCAAGTTGCATCCCTGTCTGACCCCCCTGGCCACGAGGAAAGAAATGTATTTGTTTTTTTGCCAATTTTATCCGCACACTTGTTGTTTGTGTACATGGATTTTATAATGTTGTATGTTTTCCATCCATTTGTTTAACAGACTCTTATGCCAAATTGAGTCTAAAGCTTTTTTGAAATCAACAAAGCATGAGAATACTTTGCCTTTGTTTTGATTTGTTAGTTTGTCAATTAGGGTGTGCAGGGTGAATACGTGGTCTGTCGTACGGTAATTTGGTAAAAAGTCCATTTGACATTTGCTCAGGACATTGTTCTTCTTGTTTTATTTTATTGAAAAATACAAGTATGCTGTTAATTATAATGCAAATAGTTTTCTCAAGGTTTCTGTTGACGCATATCCCACGGTAGTTATTGGCATCAAATTTCTCTCCACTTTTGTGGATTGGGGTCATCAGTCTTTGGTCCCAAGTATAGTATAGGGGAAGATGCCATGGCTGAGGATGATGTTAAAAAATGTAAGTATAGCCAATTGGAATTTGTGGTCTATGTATTTTATCAATTTAATTAAGATAACATCAACACTGTTTCGGGTTTGTATTTTGTCCTGGAGTTTATTCAATGTAATTGGAGAATCCAGTGGGTTCTTCAACACTTGATTCTGTATTTGAACAAGTACAGTTGAAGTCGGAAGTTTACATACACCTTATCCAAATACATTTCAACTAAGTTTTTCTAAAATTCCTGACATTTAATCCTAGTCAAAATTCCCTCTCTTAGGTCAGTTAGGATCACCACTTTATTTTAAGAATGTGAATTGTCAGAATAATATTGGAGAGAATTATTCATTTCAGCTTTTGTTTCTTTCATTACATTCCCAGTGGGTCAGAAGTTCACATACACTCAATTAGTATTTGGTAGCATTGCCATGAAATTGTTTAACTTGTGTCAAACATTTTGGGTAGCCTTCCACAAGCTTCCTAGAATAAGTTGGTGAATTTTGACCCATTCCTCCTGACAGAGCTGGTGTATCTGAGTCAGGATTGTAGGCCTCCTTGCTCGCACACACTTTTTCAGTTCTGCCAACAAATTCTCTATGGGATTGAGGTCAAGGCTTTCTGATGGCCACTCCAATACCTTGACTTTGTTGTCCTTAAGCCATTTTGCCACAACTTTGAAAGTATGCTTGGGGTCATTGTCCGTTTGGAAGACCCATTTGCGACCAAGCTTTAATTTCCTGACTGATGTCTTGAGATGTTGCTTCAATATATCCACATAATTTTGCTACCTCATGATGCGATCTATTTTGTGAAGTGCACCAGTCCCTCCTGCAGAAAAGCACCCCCACAACATGATGCTGCCACCCCCGTGCTTCATGGTTGGGATGGTGTTCTTCGGCTTGCAAGTCTCCCCCTTTTTCCTCCAAACATAACGACGGTCATTATAGCCAAACAGTTCTATTTTTGTTTCATCAGACCAGAGGACATTTCTCCAAAAAGTACGATCTTTGTCCCCATGTGCAAACCGTAGTCTGGCTTTTTTATGGCAGTTTTCGAGCAGTGGCTATTCCTTGCAGAGCGGCCTTTCAGGTTATGTCGATATAGGACTCGTTTTACTGTGGATATAGATACTTTTGTACCTGTTTCCTGCAGCATCTTCACAAGGTCCTTTGCTGTTGTTCTGGGATTGATTTGCACTTTTTGCACCAAAGTACGTTCATCTCTAGGAGACAGAACGCGTCTCCTTCCTGAGAGGTATGACGGCTGCGTGGTCCCATGGTGCAAAAAGTGTCTGTGGATTGTCCATGAGGAGCTTCTCTTTGTACTCTTTCCGCGCCTTGTCATTTATTAACATCCAAGGGGTACTGTACTGTACTGCACAGAGGGAAGCCAGGGAGCAGGGGGCAAAAAAGGCCTCTGCATTTGGGTGGGGGAGGAAGTCTGCTGCCATTATTGGGCTCAGGGGCTTCACATCTCTCATTTCACACCTCAGTGCTAATTAATGTTGCATCCGGGTCTGTTCTTTCCTATCAAGCTTGGTAACCTTTTAAGTTAGTATTCAGTCTTTATAAAGTAAAATATCTAGATAATATGTATCTGTCTCTTTCTCCCTCTCTCTCTGTTTCATTCCTTCTCTCCTGTCGTTTATTTTCTCTCTAAATTCCTCATGAACACCTTCCATGACATGGCTGATGATCTATGGAGCACCTGCACACACACTGCCTGGCATGTCCCTATTCCTGACCTCTGACCTCCATCTCCCATCATTCCCCAACACAATGCCCCCTGACATCCCCACACACACACACACTCACACACACACACACACACACACACACACACACACACACACACACACACACACACACACACACACACACACACACACACACACACACACACACACACACACACACACATAACATAAACACACACACAGCATTCTAATTTCACTGTGTGTGTGTGCCCGTAAACATGAAAGGCTGCTGTGAAACCCAGGGTTTAAGGTCGTCCCGTTTTAGACAGGTCAACATCAGACCACCTCAATATAACACACTACCACACCGACTCAACATCAGACCACCTCAATATAACACACTACCAGACCGACTCAACATCAGACCACCTCAATATAACACACTACCAGACCGACTCAACATCAGACCACCTCAATATAACACACTACCACACCGACTCAACATCAGACCACCTCAATATAACACACTACCAGACCGACTCAACATCAGACCACCTCAATATAACACACTGCCAGACCGACTCAACATCAGACCACCTCAATATAACACACTACCAGACCGACTCAACATCAGACCACCTCAATATAACACACTACCAGACCGACTCAACATCAGACCACCTAAATATAACACACTACCAGACCGACTCAACATCAGACCACCTCAATATAACACACTACCAGACCGACTCAACATCAGACCACCTCAATATAACACACTGCCAGACCGACTCAACATCAGACCACCTCAATATAACACACTACCAGACCGACTCAACATCAGACCACCTCAATATAACACACTACCAGACCGACTCAACATCAGACCACCTCAATATAACACACTACCAGACCGACTCAACATCAGACCACCTCAATATAACACACTACCAGACCGACTCAACATCAGACCACCTAAATATAACACACTACCACACCGACTCAACATCAGACCACCTCAATATAACACACTACCAGACCGACTCAACATCAGACCACCTAAATATAACACACTACCAGACCGACTCAACATCAGACCACCTCAATATAACACACTACCAGACCGACTCAGCATCAGACCACCTCAATATAACACACTCTTTTATAAACACACACACCAGGCTGTGACACGTGACAGCCCCTCCCTGCTCTGTCTACTGGGTTATGCTGTGCTGACTTCCTGTAGGAGAGGTGGGCGGAGCTGGGAGGGTGGTCAGTGCTGATGGGGAACACCTGTGACAGCTGTGGCATTAAGCCACTGTTTCCCCATTAAGCAAGAGATTCCTCCCTCTGTCCATTCCTTTGGTTGTTTTGTTTTGGTTTTGGCAGTTGACACCTAATTTACTGACCTTCTTGCCTCATCTGATTATTGTTGTGAGTGTTTACTTTATTTATGGAATAAATTCATTGTTTTATTCCTTTACTCAGTGTGTGTTACAATCTTGTAACACACAAAACAAACAGCTCTGTGAACGTGGAGGACTAGTCATGATCAAGTTCAGAGGTCACGGTCATCACCAAACACCTGTTTCTCAATATGCTACTTGACTTTGTTGCTACAACGGTCAGAGCATGAGCCCAAATCAAAGTACGTAAAAACGGAGCACCGCGGGCACTACTTCTCCAATGCATACTCCGTTTGTACACATTTTGAATCGTGCATTGATGCAAGCTTCAATGAAAAACATTCCCAGGATTCTTGGTGAAAATGTGACAGGTTTTGTGCTTAAGCGAGAGAAAATAAACTCAAAATTCCTAATTTAATGTTTTCCTTTTCACATTTTATACACTGCCTAACTACAATATTTTATCTTAATACGTTAACAGATGCCTACTGTCCTCATTTTGCAAGCTAGGTTTCAATGTAGCCGCTTCTCCTAACATAACGAATGTTTCCAGCGCTGTAGAAGTTGTGTTTATTACGCTCTCGTCCGGGACAATATTGACATTCCGGAGTTCCAATGTGATCCAATTGTTTGCTAACGGAGGATTACAGGAATGAGGTATCCTACATTTCAATTGTGAGCGAAGTTATGGGGAAAACGCAAACTGGAACTTTCTGGTTCCCAACTCCTGTGGCTGGACGCCGCTCTGATGGATGTTTCCCCACCTTGTCATCTTTCCCTATCCGCATAGCCTGTGCTACCTGGAACTTGTCTGCCAAGGAAGTCGTCTCCATCTGCTTCGTCCTACTCCATCTTGTATTGGAGTAGACGGAGAACAGCAAGAGGATTGTTCAAATCAACGCTGGTCCCATGTCTCAAGTGGTGGAAACCGAAGGCAGCTAAGCGGACGGGAGCAAGAGGTTTGGAGCAGATTGACAGGAGGAATAGCTTCGCTGCACAGGTGCCTGATCTTCCTGCACCTTCATTGCTGGGATTGCCTGTGACTACGATGGGTGTGCTGACTCCAACTACGCTGACTCCACCAGCGGCTTCATCGTCGAGTTCGGCTCCTTTCCCTCTTTCTGGTCCTGACGGGGCACTGCCTGCTGTGGGAGGTCTGGACCTATCGCCTGGAGCAGTGGGCGTAGGCTCTCCTGCTTCTCATGGGCCTGTGAAAGGTTCAACGAATTGTGTGAGGGGTAGGAATGGGCAGATTTCTCCATCCCCTTCCCCAGCTGTTGTATTGGGCAGTTCAATGGTGAGAAATGTCTCAGTGCCTGGAGCAAAAACATTGTGGTACCCAGGAGCACAAATACAGGACATCTATAAGCTGCTCCCAAATATTTTAAAACCTGCATCAGGAAATTGAGCCACTTATAGTTCAAGTTGCATTTAATGATATTATGAAGGGGCAGCTCAGAACAGTTGAAGATGGGTTTTAAAGAACTGATTGGGTCTCTGCTTGACACCAACAAACTTCCCATAATATCTGGCACTCTGCCCTCTCTAAATCGTGGCCGTGCATGTCTCAGCAGATGTGTAGCCCTCCATAACTGGCTAGGAGACTATTGCAGCTCTGTGGGAGTAACATTTAGTGACAATTTTGATGTCTTCTGGAAACACAGCTTGTTTTATAAGGAGGAAGTGATCCACTCCAAATCATTTGGGTTCCTGGATCCTTTCACATTATACGGCTGCGTTGAGACAAGACTTATCTATTACCTAAGCCCAGCTCAATTAATCCCTACCATTGTATGTCGCTGAGTTGTCATAATGCTTCAGCAAATGTACATTATCCCAGGGGTGTTGGAAAACACAATGTAAGTAACCTAATTTATGTCCCTCTTACTGCCCTGAATGCCTCTGCTGATCCTACAGCTATTGTATGCAGTAATCATATGCCTATGAACCAGATTTACGCTGTTAGCACTGAGGCAGTGTGCCCTAGCAGGAAGTCCACTGTGTGTAGTTCAGCCTGCACTAACATAAATAACCTGAGAGTGTCTACTTCTACTAAGCTTCCAGTAAATCAATGAAGACCTTCCCAGAAAAGGGCTTAATAAACATTAACATTTGTACAGTTGAAGTCGGAAGTTTACATACACCTTAGCCAAATACATTTAAACTCAGTTTTTCAAAATTCCTGACATTTAATCCTAGTAAAAATGCCCTGTCTTAGTTCAGTTAGGATCACCACTTTATTTTAAGATGTGAAATGTAATGCAACCGCTGTGTCAGATTTTTAAAAAACTTTACGGAAAAAGCAAACCATGCAATAATCTGAGACGGTGCTCAGAAAAGAAGAAAAAAAATCCTCCGCCATGTTGAAATCAACAGAAATCAGAAATTACACTATAAATATTCCCTTACCTTTGAATATCTTCATCAGAATGCACTCCCAGGAATCCTAGTTCCACAATAAATTGTTGTTTTGTTCGATAATGTCCATTATTTATGTCCAAGTAGCTACTTTTGTTAGCACGTTTAGTACACATATCCAAACACTCGTGCAGGTCCAGGCAAACGTCGGACGAAAACTTCAAAAAGTTATATTACAAGTCGAATAAACTTGTCAAACTAAGTAGAGAATCAATCTTCAGGATGTTGTTATCATAAATATTCAATAACGTTCCAACCGGAGAATTCCTTTGTGTCTATAGAAGTAATGGAACGCAAGTCGATATCATGTGGAATGCGCGTGACCAGGACCTGGTACTCTGCCAGACCACTAACTCAAACAGCTCCCATCCGGCTCAACATCACAGTAGAAGCTTCATTCAACGTTCTACAGACTGTTGACATCTAGTGGAAGCCGTAGGAAGTGCAAACAGATCCATATCCCACTGGGATTTCAATAGACGATGAGTTGAAAATCGACCAGCCTCAGAATTCCCACTTCCTGTTTGGATTTTTTTCTCAGGTTTTTGCCTGCCGTATGAGTTCTGTTATACTCACAGACATTATTCAAACAGGTTTAGAAACTTCAGAGTATTTTCTATCCAATAGTAATAATAATATGCATATATTAGCATCTGGGACAGAGTAGGAGGCAGTTCACTCTGGGCACGCTATTCATTCAAAGTGAAAATGCTGCCCCCTATCCTTAAAAAAGTAAATTTTCATACTGCAAATGGACATCAAGTCCCAAGTGTCAAATTGTGAACATTTTATTTTTCTGCTTTCTGGACCGTTTTTCAAGATTCTCTCGATTTTTTTTGTGTCAATAATGCATATATAAGAACTGTATGAACATACCTTTGTCATATTTTATTGTCATATTTTTTTTACTTGTCCATAAGGCATATGTTTTGTCCATTTGCTATATGATTTCATAGGAAGTCAAAAGTCAGTGAACCATTGTCAAATGTCCAAAATGCAATATGAAAGTATTGAAAGTGCCAAATCAGGATGTTATGTCCATTTGCCATGTACGATCATAGGAAGTCAGTTTCCAAACCCAAAAGTCAGTGAACCATGTCAAATAGCATTTATACTGCCCAAATAGCACTATGTTAAGCCATGAATCAACCTAGAAGGTCTATTTGTCATGTATGATGACGGAGAAGTGGGACTCTCGTTTTTTAACGATTTTTTGAAAAATGTCCAAAATGACCAGGGGTGCCCCCTATTGGATGGGTGGGGGTGGTCCCTACCCAACCTTGGACCCCTTGCATCCCCCCTTAAGGCATTAAAAACAATTCATTCCAATCACATTCCAATCACCATCAACATTCCAATCACCAGGCGCACGGCTGTCCATTTGCAATATGTTTCAATGGGCATTTACCATCACGAATTTGACATGCTCAAAAATACTGCAGAAATGCGAAATTGACTGGCCCGATGAACTCGGGATGGCCGGGCAGTGATTCTGGTTCCTCTCCATCACTCATTGGTGTTGATTTCAGCATGTCATTTTGGTGATGGTATATCACTGTTTAAACATATTGCAAAGGGACAAAAGTCAGCCAGCAAGTCAGCGTCCATCAGTCAATTAGAAATCATTCTGACACCAAACTGATACAAACTGACACCAAACCCACTTTTTCCAACTCGTTTAGAAGCCAACTATCACATATTTCAGAGCAGGCCCAGAATTCACAGCGCCTTCTGTTTAAACCATAATAAAAACGTAAAACACGTAGTTACATTCTAGCTGTGGGTCCAGTTCTGACATTATGTGTAGGCCTATGTGAGGCGACCCCGAATCCCGAGTTTCGGCTCAATAGGTTTCAATGCACCTAGTCTTGCGACTCTGGGACTTTTCTGAATGTCGTCATTTTCGTGATGGTCAAAATGAATTGAAGTTATTGCAAATGTACGAGGCTGTTTCTTGGTCTGACAACCTTCTTTGAGCCACATAACTCACCACGCACTATCGACTTGAGCTCTAGAACAGGTTTCTAAAGTTTCAGAGCTCTAGGTCTGATGGTTCTTTGATAGTTTGAACAAAGGTAACTATTGCAGGCTCTGTGTGTCTGTAAGACCCACACTATGTCACCCCGTCCTTGCTGTGTGTGTGTGTGAGTTTTTCTTGGAAATCTGTTGGGAGAAATGACTGATTTACACTTCATGAAGGCCTAATCACACATATGAAGTTTTGGAAAGATGTCTCTTTTAACTTCTCTAGGATAGGGTGCAGCATTTTCACTTTTGGATAAATAGAGTGCCCAATTTCAACTTCCTTCTACTCATCCCCAGAATATAAGATATGCATATTATTAGTATAGTTGGATAGAAAACACTCTGAAGTTTCTAAAACTGTTTGAATCATGTCTGTGAGTATAACAGAACTTATGTAGCAGGCAAAACCCAGAGGACTAACCATTCAGATTTTTTTTTTTTGAGGTCACTGTCTGTTCAATGAGTTTTCATTGGGATACTAGATTTCTAAGGGACTTGTTTGCATTTCCTACTGCTTCCACTGGATGTCACCAGTCTTTGGAAATTGGTTGAGGTTATTCCTTTGTGCAATGAAGAAGTAAGGCCATCTTGAATCAGTGTAACGTTATGTGTACTGTTTGAGAGTTGCGCAAGACTAGAAAAGTAGCGTTAGTTTGTTGATCTCCTGTATTGAAAACAGATAGACCCGTCTTCAATTTGATCAATTATTAACGTTTAAAAATACCTAAAGTTGTATTACAAAAGTACTTTGAAATGTTTTGGCAAAGTTTACACGTAACTTTTGAGATATTCAAAATATATTTTTTTGAAATATTTAACTTTCACACATTAACTTCTTATGGCTGCAGGGGGCGTATTGAAAAACTGGAAAATATGTGCACATTTTCAAACGGCCTCTTAATCAATTTTTGCTCTTACAATATGCATATATTTACTACTATTGGATAGAAAACAGTCTCTAGTTTCTAAAAACGTTTGAATTATTTCTCTAAGTGGAACAGAACTATTTTTACAGCCCATTTCCTATCCGGAAGTGAGATTTCCAAATGCGAGGTCTCTTTTCAAGAGCTTGTCTATAAAAGGGCATGTCACTTGGGACCATAGAAACACGTCATACGCCTTCCCCTGGCTGTCATGCGGAAGTGAGAGCAGAAAGCACTTGAATATCTCGATCAGGGAATGAACACAGCCTCTTGGAGTGAGAGGACCGCCATAATTTTTTTTCTCCATGGCGCGAAGTTGGACTTTGTATTGCCTCCTGGAAACGTGTCGTTATACATGAATATAATCTCCGGCTTCGATTTGACTTGATACATGTCACAATATCATCCTAAAGTATGTTTTTTCAATATAGTTTAATTATATTATTGAAATTTATTCGGGACTTTAGACGTGATGCTTTGGAAGAATTGTTTGAAGAAGGAGAGGTTAGCGCCGCACGGCCAGTGTGCTTGCTAATTCAAGAGGGAAATAGTTCGTTCTGGATCCCAAACAAAGACTGTACTGGACAATGGACCCCTTTACAACATTCTGATGGAAGAACAACAAAGATAAGGACCCAATTTGGGATGCTTTTTCATATATCTGTCGAACTGTGCTATGCTACCGTTTGACTAGAATCAATGCTGCCGTGTGCTAGCTAATGTAGTAAGCTAATATAACGATATATTGTGTTTTCGCTGTAAAACACTTCAAAAATCGGAAATATTAGCTCTATTCACACGATCTTTGTCTTTCATTAGCTATCCACCATATATTTTTCTGAAATGTTTTATGATGTGTATTTAGTAGTTGACGTTGGTGTCTGTATTTTCTCTGGCTACTCCCGTGCGATTTCAGACTGTAGCTATGATGGGAGCAGTAATGTAAAACTGATTTATAGCTAAAATATGCAAATTTTTTGAACAAAACATAGATTTATTGTGTAACATGTTATAGGACTGTCATCTGAGGTAGTTTTTTCTAGGTTATTTAGGTTGGTTCTAGGTTAGTTAGGTTGGCTTGTGCATGCTACTTGCATCCTACTTGTGCTGTGAAAAATGTCTGTCCTCTTTTTTATTTGGTGGTGAGCTAACATAAATATATGTGGTGTTTTCTCTGTAAAACATTTAAAAAATCGGACATGTTGGCTGGATTGACAAGATGTTTATCTTTCAAATGCTGTATTGGACTTGTTAATGTGTGAAAGTTAAATATTTTACAAAAATAGATTTTGAATTTCGCGCCCTGCAATAGAGCTGGATGTTGTCATAAGTGTACCGATGTCGGGACAGCCCGCCTAACAGGTTAACAAGTCCAATACAGCAAATGAAAGGTACACATCTTGTGAATCCAGCCAACATGTCCGATTTTTTAAATGTTTTACAGCGAAAACAGCACGTATATTTATGTTAGCTCACCACCAAATACAAAAAAGGACAGACATTTTTCACAGCACAGGTAGCATGCACAAAGCCAACCTAACTAACCAAGAACCAACCAAACTAACCATGAAACAACTTCATCAGATGACAGTCTTATAACATGTTACACAATAAATCTATGTTTTGTTCGAAAAATGTGCATATTTGAGGTATAAATCAGTTTTACATTGCAGCTACCATCACAGCTACCGTCAAAAATAGCACCGAAGCAGCCAGAGTAATTATAGAGACCAACATGGAATACCTAAATACTCATCATAAAACATTTCTGAAAAATGCATCGTGTACAGCAAATGAAAGACAAGCATCTTGTGAATCCAGGCAATATTTCCGATTTTTTAAGTGTTTTACAGCGAAAACACAATATATCATTATATTAGCTTACTACAATAGCCTACCACACTACCGCATTCATTCATCAAGGCACGTTAGCGATAGCAATAGGCACGTTAGCGTTAGCGAATAAACCAGCAAAAGATATTAATTTTCACTAACCTTCATAAACCTTCCTCAGATGACAGTCCTATAACATCAGGTTATACATACACTTATGTTTTGTTCGAAAATGTGCATATTTAGAGCTGAAATCAGTGGTTATCCATTATGCTAACGTAGCTTCTTTTTCCCAGAATGTGCGGATATTTCTATTAGACTCTCACCTATTCTGACCAAATAGCTATTCATAAACATTACAAAAAAATACATGTTGTATAGGAAATGATAGATACACTAGTTCTTAATGCAATCGCAGTGTTAGAATTCTAAAAATATCTTCATTACGACATAAGGCTTATGTTATAGCGAGAGAGTGGCCAAAACCTGGGCGCAAAACTACTAGTAAACAGTTCGACAGATATATGAAATAGCATCACAAAATGGGTCCTACTTTTGCTGATCTTCCATCAGAATGTTGGACAAGGGGTCCTTTGTCCAGAACAGTCGTTGTTTGGATTTAGAACATCGTTTTTCCCTCTTGAACTAGCAAGCACACTGGCCAAGTGGCGCGAAGCTCTCCTTTCTGAACAAAGGCACACAACGCAACACGCCTAACGTCCCGAATAAATTTCAAAAATCTAATAAAACTATATTGAAAAAACATACTTTACGATGATATGGTCACATGTATCAAATAAAATCAAAGCCGGAGATAGTAGTCGCCTATAACGACAGCTTTTCAAAAGGCAATCCCACTGTCCTCCTCGCGCCTTCCTGAAAACAAGAAATCGGTGACACGTCATTCCAAGAGGACGTATTCCATCTCAGACCAAGATAAACACTCCATTTCTTCTCTCACTGCATCTTGATATCCAGGGGAAGGTGTATGACGTGCATGTATACTAATAGGTATCATGCCCATTTATAGGCAGGACCCAGAAGAGAGCATCGATTTCAGATTTTCCACTTCCTGGTCAGGAAGTTTGTGCCAAATGAGTTCTGTTTCACTCACAGATATAATTCAAACGGTTTTAGAAACTAGAGAGTGTTTTCTATCCAATAGTAATAATAATATGCATATTGTACGAGCAAGAATTGAGTACGAGGCCGTTTAAATTGGGCACGTTTTTCCCCCAAAGTGACAACAGCGCCCTCTGTCCTCATCAGGTTAACCTTCTCTCAGCATGTTAAATATGCTACCAGAGGAAAATAAACTCTAGACCACCTTTACTCCACACACAGAGACGCGTACAAATCTCTCCCTCGCCCTCCATTTGGCAAATCTGATCATAACTCTATCCTTCTGGTTCCTGCTTAAAAGCAAAAACTCAAGCAGGAAGTACCAGTAACTCGCTCAATAAGGAAATGGTCAGATGACACAGACGCTAAGCTACAGGACTGTTTTGTTAGCACAGACTGGAATATGTTCCGGGATTATTTCGATGGCATTGAGGAGTATATCACATCAGTCACTGGCTTCATCAATAAGTGCATCGATGACGCCGTCCCCACAGTGACCACAAATACCAGAAGCCATGGATTACAGGCAACATCTGCACTGAACTAAAGGATAGAGCTGCCACTTTCAAGGAGTTCTAACTCTAACCCGAAAGCTTATAAGAAATCCCGCTATGTCCTCCGACGTCCCTTCAAACAGACAAAGCGTCAATGCCAGTCTAAGACTGAATCGTACTACACTGGCTCAGACGCTCGTCGGATGAGGAAGGGCTTGCAAATGATTACGGACTACAAAGGGAGGAACAGCCGCGAGCTGCCCAGTGACACAAGCTTACCATACATACTAAATAAATTATATGCTCGCTTCGAGGCAAGCAACACTGAAGCATGCATGAGAGCATCAGCTGTTCCGGACGGCTGTGTGTTCACTCTCTCTGATTTGAGTAAGACCTTTAAACATGCCAACATTCAAACAGATTACCAGGACGTGTCCTCCGAGCATGCGCAAGTGTCTTCAATGACATTTTCAACCTGTCCTTGACTGAGTCTGTAATACCAACATGTTTCAAGCAGACCACCATAGTCCCTGTGCCCAAGAACACAAAGGTAACCAGCCTAAATGACTACTGACCCGTATCCCTCACGTCTGTAGACATGAAGTGCATTGAAAGGCTGGTCATGGCTCACATTAACACCATTATCCCAGAAACCATAGACCCACTCCAATTTGCATACCGCCCCAACAGATCCACAGATGATACAATCTCTATTGCACTCCACACTGCCCTTTCCCACGTGGACAAAAGGAACACCTATGTGAGAATGCTATTCATTGACTACAGCTCAGCGTTCAACACCACAATGCCCTCAAAGCTCATTACTAAGCTAAGGACCCTGGGACTAAACACCTCCCTATGCAACTGGATCCTGGACGTCCTGACGGGCCGCCCCCAGGTGGTAAGGGTAGGTAACAACACATCTGCCATGCTGATCCTCAACACGGCGGCCCCTCAGGGGTGCGTGCTCAGTCCCCTCCTATTCTCCCTGTTCACCAATGACTGCATGGCCAAGCATGACTCCAACACCATCATTAAGTTTGCAGATGACACAACAGTGGCAGGCAGGCCTGATCACCAACAACGATGAGGCAGCCTATAGAGAGGAGGTCAGAGACCAGGCAGTGTGGTGCCAGGATAACAATCTCTCCCTCAACGTGATCAAGACAATGGAGATGATTGTGGACTACAGAAATGGGAAGACCGAGCAAGTTGTGGGGGAGCAGGTTGAGAGCTTCAAGTTCCTTAGTGTCCACATCACCAACAAACTGTCATGGTCTAAACACACCAAGACAGTCATGAATAGGGCACGGCAACGCCTATTCTCCCTCAGGAGACTGAACAAATTTGGCATGGGATAGGCTGATATAAAAACATAATCCTCAGCTAGCTAGCTGGATAGGCTGATAAAAATATGTTTTCCTCAGCTAGCTAGCTGGATAGGCTAAGATACAAATGTGATCCTCAGCTAGCTAGCTGGATAAGCTAATATAAAATGTTTATTCTCAGCTAGCTAGCTGTGTAGGGTAATATAAAACGTTATCCTCAGCTAGCTAGCTGGAAAGCTAGCTATCCAAAAATTAAATCCTCAGCTAGCTAGCTGTGTAGGCTAATATAAAATGGAATCCTCAGTTAGCTAGCTATATAGGGTAATATAAAATGGAATCCTCAGTTAGCTAGCTATATAGGGTAATATAAAATGTAATCCTCAGCTAGCTAGCTGTATAGGGTAATATATAATGTAATCCTCAGTTAGCTAGCTGTATAGGGTAATATACAATGTAATCCTCAGCTAGCTAGCCTTATAGGGTAATATAAAAATGTAATCCTCAGCTAGATAGCTGTATAGGGTAATATACAATGTAATCCTCAGCTAGATAGCTGTATAGGGTAATATAAAATGTAATCCTCAGCTAGCTAGCCTTATAGGGTAATATAAAAATGTAATCCTCAGCTAGATAGCTTGATAGGCTAATATAAAATGTACTCCTCAGACAGCTAGCCTTATAGGGTAATATACAATGTAATCCTCAGCTAGATAGCTTGATAGGCTAATATAAAATGTACTCCTCAGATAGCTAGCCTTATAGGGTAATATAAAATGTAATCCTCAGCTAGCTAGCTGGATAGGCTAATATAAACTGTAATCCTCAGCTAGCTAGCTGGATAGTGTAATATACAAATTAAATCCTCAACTAGCTAGCATCACCACTTACCAGAGAGAGAGAACCCCTGTGAGTTCTGTGACCTCATCTACACTGATCAAGTGTGTGTGTGTGTGTATGTGTGTGTGTGTGTGTGTGTGTGTGTGTGTGTGTGTGTGTGTGTGTGTGTGTGTGTGTGTGTGTGTGTGTGTGTGTGTGTGTGTGTGTGGTGTGTGGTGTGTGTTTAAAAACAGTGCATCCATGTAAAACTAGGCCTGAGGTGCTGTGGCCATCTGCACTCCCCATTCTCTTGGATCTCTCCCTCCATCTGCACTCCCCATTCTCTTGGATCTCTCCCTCCATCTGCACTCCCCATTCTCTTGGATCTCTCCCTCCATCTGCACTCCCCATTCTCTTGGATCTCTCCTTCCATCTGCACTCCCCATTCTCTTGGATCTCTCCCTCCATCTGCACTCCCCATTCTCTTGGATCTCTCCCTCCATCTGCACTCCCCATTCTCTTGGATCTCTCCCTCCATCTGCTTCTTTCATCCCAAACTGGGGTGAAGAGGGGGAAAAGAGATGGGAGTAGGAGGGAAGGAGGGAAGAGAGATGGGAGGAGGAGGGAAGGAGGGGAGGAGGGAAGAGAGATGGGAGGAGGAGGGGAGGAGGGAAGAGAGATGGGAGGAGGAGGGAAGAGAGATGGGAGGAGGAGGGAAGGAGGGGAGGAGGGAAGAGAGATGGGAGGAGGAGGGGAGGAGGGAAGAGAGACGGCAAATTGAAATTCCATAGCAATGCCCCAACCTTCCCTTATAACACACACACACACACACACACACACACACACACACACACACACACACACACACACACACACACACACACACACACACACACACACACACACACACACACACACACACACACACACACACACACACAGTTCCAGTCCAGCTAAAATTCAGATTCGTCAAAAGAATTTGCACACGCACACACTAACACTACGTGGTTTAAAGCGGGTCCTATCCAAACAGGAAGCTGACCTTTGACCCGGCAGCAGTAAGGCCACAGCAGATTTCATTAGTCAGCTAACAGCCTAATCATCCGCTTCAGCACACCTGT
This sequence comes from Salvelinus namaycush, assembly GCF_016432855.1. Lineage (NCBI taxonomy): Eukaryota > Metazoa > Chordata > Actinopteri > Salmoniformes > Salmonidae > Salvelinus > Salvelinus namaycush. The sequence continues at coordinate 36,284 of NW_024058558.1, forward strand.
AAAACTTTACTGTGTGTCAATCTCACACACACACCGCTACAAGGCCTCACACACACCGCCACATGATCTCACACACACTCCACTGCACGTGTAGCTATGTGAGTCTATGTGGTAAATGAGTGTAGGGTGTGTGTGTGTGTGTGTGTGTGTGTGTGTGTGTGTGTGTGTGTGTGTGTGTGTGTGTGTGTGTGTGTGTGTGTGTGTGTGTGTGTGTGTGTGTGTGTGTGTGTGTGTGTGTGTGTGTGTGTGTGTTTGAGTGTGAAATCATAACACGTGTCTGTATGGCTTCTGTTGTAATGCTGGTCAGGATTCTCATTCTACCAGCAACAGAATACTGCCCCAGTTTAGTATAGTAGTTAGTACTGCATTAAACAGTTTAGTATAGTAGTTAGTACTGCATTAAACAGTTTAGTATAGTAGTTAGTACTGCATTAAACAGTTTAGTATAGTAGTTAGTACTGCATTAAACAGTTTAGTATAGTAGTTAGTACTGCATTAAACAGTTTAGTATAGTAGTTAGTACTGCATGCCACGGTTTAGAATAGTAGTTAGTACTGCATTAAACAGTTTAGTATAGTAGTTAGTACTGCATTAAACAGTTTAGTATAGTAGTTAGTACTGCATGCTGCCACAGTTTATTGTAGTAGTTAGTACCGCATTAAACCGTTTAGTATAGTAGTTAGTACTGCATTAAACAGTTTAGTATAGTAGTTAGTACTGCATTAAACAGTTTAGTATAGTAGTTAGTACTGCATTAAAAAGTTTAGTATAGTAGTTAGTACTGCATGCCACGGTTTAGTATAGTAGTTAGTACTGCATTAAACAGTTTAGTATAGTAGTGAGTACTGCATTAAACAGTTTAGTATAGTAGTTAGTACTGCATTAAACAGTTTAGTATAGTAGTTAGTACTGCATTAAACAGTTTAGTATAGTAGTTAGTACTGCATTAAACAGTTTAGTATAGTAGTTAGTACTGCATTAAACAGTTTAGTATAGTAGTTAGTACTGCATTAAACAGTTTAGTATAGTAGTTAGTACTGCATTAAACAGTTTAGTATAGTAGTTAGTACTGCATGCTGCCACAGTTTATTGTAGTAGGTAGTACTGCATGCTGCCACAGTTTATTGTAGTAGGTAGTACTGCATGCTGCCACAGTTTATTGTAGTAGTTAGTACCGCATTAAACAGTTTAGTATAGTAGTTAGTACTGCATTAAACAGTTTAGTATAGTAGTTAGTACTGCATTAAACAGTTTAGTATAGTAGTTAGTACTGCATTAAACAGTTTAGTATAGTAGTTAGTACTGCATGCTGCCACAGTTTATTATAGTAGGTAGTACTGCATTAAACAGTTTAGTATAGTAGTTAGTACTGCATTAAACAGTTTAGTATAGTAGTTAGTACTGCATTAAACAGTTTAGTATAGTAGTTAGTACTGCATTAAACAGTTTAGTATAGTAGGTAGTACTGCATTAAACAGTTTAGAATAGTAGTTAGTACTACATTAAACAGTTTAGTATAGTAGTTAGTACTGCATTAAACAGTTTAGTATAGTAGTTAGTACTTCATTAAACAGTTTAGTATAGTAGTTAGTACTGCATTAAACAGTTTAGTATAGTAGTTAGTACTGCATTAAACAGTTTAGTATAGTAGTTAGTACCCTCATTAAACAGTTTAGTATAGTAGTTAGTACTGCATGCCACGGTTTAGTATAGTAGTTAGTACTGCATGCTGCCACAGTTTATTGTAGTAGGTAGTACTGCATTAAACAGTTTAGTATAGTAGTTAGTACTGCATGCCACGGTTTAGTTTAGTAGTTAGTACTGCATTAAACAGTTTAGTATAGTAGTTAGTACTGCATTAAACAGTTTAGTATAGTAGTTAGTACTGCATGCCACGGTTTAGTATAGTAGTTAGTACTGCATTAAACAGTTTAGTATAGTAGTTAGTACTGCATTAAACAGTTTAGTATAGTAGTTAGTACTGCATTAAACAGTTTAGTATAGTAGTTAGTACTGCATTAAACAGTTTAGTATAGTAGTTAGTACTGCATTAAACAGTTTAGTATAGTAGTTAGTACTGCATGCTGCCACAGTTTATTGTAGTAGGTAGTACTGCATGCTGCCACAGTTTATTGTAGTAGGTAGTACTGCATGCTGCCACAGTTTATTGTAGTAGTTAGTACCGCATTAAACAGTTTAGTATAGTAGTTAGTACTGCATTAAACAGTTTAGTATAGTAGTTAGTACTGCATTAAACAGTTTAGTATAGTAGTTAGTACTGCATTAAACAGTTTAGTATAGTAGTTAGTACTGCATGCTGCCACAGTTTATTATAGTAGGTAGTACTGCATTAAACAGTTTAGTATAGTAGTTAGTACTGCATTAAACAGTTTAGTATAGTAGTTAGTACTGCATTAAACAGTTTAGTATAGTAGTTAGTCCTGCATTAAACAGTTTAGTATAGTAGGTAGTACTGCATTAAACAGTTTAGTGTAGTAGTTAGTACTACATTAAACAGTTTAGTATAGTAGTTAGTACTGCATTAAACAGTTTAGTATAGTAGTTAGTACTTCATTAAACAGTTTAGTATAGTAGTTAGTACTGCATTAAACAGTTTAGTATAGTAGTTAGTACTACATTAAACAGTTTAGTATAGTAGTTAGTACCCTCATTAAACAGTTTAGTATAGTAGTTAGTACTGCATGCCACGGTTTAGTATAGTAGTTAGTACTGCATGCTGCCACAGTTTATTGTAGTAGGTAGTACTGCATTAAACAGTTTAGTATAGTAGTTAGTACTGCATTAAACAGTTTAGTATAGTAGTTAGTACTGCATTAAACAGTTTAGTATAGTAGTTAGTCCTGCATTAAACAGTTTAGTATAGTAGGTAGTACTGTATTAAACAGTTTAGTATAGTAGTTAGTACTGCATTAAACAGTTTAGTATAGTAGTTAGTACTGCATGCTGCCACAGTTTATTGTAGTAGGTAGTACTGTATTAAACAGTTTAGTATAGTAGTTAGTACTGCATTAAACAGTTTAGTATAGTAGTTAGTACTGCATTAAACAGTTTAGTATAGTAGTTAGTGCTGCATGCTGCCACAGTTTATTGTAGTAGGTAGTACTGTATTAAACAGTTTAGTATAGTAGTTAGTACTGCATTAAACAGTTTAGTATAGTAGTTAGTACTGCATTAAACAGTTTAGTTAAGTAGTTAGTACTGCATTAAACAGTTTAGTATAGTAGTTAGTACTGCATTAAATAGTTTAGTATAGTAGTTAGTACTGCATGCTGCCACAGTTTATTGTAGTAGGTAGTACTGCATTAAACAGTTTAGTATAGTAGTTAGTACTGCATTAAACAGTTTAGTATAGTAGTTAGTACTGCATTAAACAGTTTAGTTAAGTAGTTAGTACTGCATTAAACAGTTTAGTATAGTAGTTAGTACTGCATTAAACAGTTTAGTTAAGTAGTTAGTACTGCATTAAACAGTTTAGTATAGTAGTTAGTACTGCATTAAACAGTTTAGTATAGTAGTTAGTACTGTATTAAACAGTTTAGTATAGTAGTTAGTACTGCATTAAACAGTTTAGTATAGTAGTTAGTACTGCATGCTGCCACAGTTTATTGTAGTAGGTAGTACTGTATTAAACAGTTTAGTATAGTAGTTAGTACTGCATTAAACAGTTTAGTATAGTAGTTAGTACTGCATTAAACAGTTTAGTATAGTAGTTAGTGCTGCATGCTGCCACAGTTTATTGTAGTAGGTAGTACTGTATTAAACAGTTTAGTATAGTAGTTAGTACTGCATTAAACAGTTTAGTATTGTAGTTAGTACTGCATTAAACAGTTTAGTTAAGTAGTTAGTACTGCATTAAACAGTTTAGTATAGTAGTTAGTACTGCATTAAATAGTTTAGTATAGTAGTTAGTACTGCATGCTGCCACAGTTTATTGTAGTAGGTAGTACTGTATTAAACAGTTTAGTATAGTAGTTAGTACTGCATTAAACAGTTTAGTATAGTAGTTAGTACTGCATTAAACAGTTTAGTATAATAGTTAGTACTGCATTAAACAGTTTAGTATAGTAGTTAGTACTGCATTAAACAGTTTAGTATAATAGTTAGTACTGTATTAAACAGTTTAGTATAGTAGTTAGTACTGCATTAAACAGTTTAGTATAGTAGTTAGTACTGTATTAAACAGTTTAGTATAGTAGTTAGTACTGTATTAAACAGTTTAGTATAGTAGTTAGTACTGTATTAAACAGTTTAGTATAGTAGTTAGTACTGTATTAAACAGTTTAGTATAGTAGTTAGTACTGCATTAAACAGTTTAGTATAATAGTTAGTACTGTATTAAACAGTTTAGTATAGTAGTTAGTACTGCATTAAACAGTTTAGTATAGTAGTTAGTACTGTATTAAACAGTTTAGTATAGTAGTTAGTACTGCATTAAACAGTTTAGTATAATAGTTAGTACTGCATTAAACAGTTTAGTATAGTAGTTAGTACTGCATGTCACAGTTTAGTTTAGTAGTTAGTACTGTATTAAACAGTTTAGTATAGTAGTTAGTACTGCATTAAACAGTTTAGTATAGTAGTTAGTACTGCATTAAACAGTTTAGTATAGTAATTAGTACTGCATTAAACAGTTTAGTATAGTAGTTAGTACTGCATTAAACAGTTTATCATAGTAGTTAGTACTGCATGTCAGGGTTTAGTATAGTAGTTAGTACTGCATGCCATAGTTTAGAACAGTAGTTAGTACTGCATGTCAGGGTTTAGTATAATAGTTAGTACTGCATTAAACAGTTTAGTATAGTAGTTAGTACTGCATGCCACGGTTTAGTATAGTAGTTAGTACTGCATTAAACAGTTTAGTATAGTAGTTAGTACTGCATGCCACGGTTTAGTATAGTAGTTAGTACTGCATGTCACAGTTTAGTTTAGTAGTTAGTACTGCATTAAACAGTTTAGTATAGTAGTTAGTACTGTATTAAACAGTTTAGTATAGTAGTTAGTACTGCATTAAACAGTTTAGTATAGTAGTTAGTACTGCATGCCACGGTTTAGTATAGTAGTTAGTACTGCATGTCACAGTTTAGTTTAGTAGTTAGTACTGCATTAAACAGTTTAGTATAGTAGTTAGTACTGCATTAAACAGTTTAGTATAGTAGTTAGTACTGCATTAAACAGTTTAGTATAGTAGTTAGTACTGCATTAAACAGTTTAGTATAGTAGTTAGTACTGCATTAAACAGTTTAGTGTAGTAGTTAGTACTGCATTAAACAGTTTAGTATAGTAGTTAGTACTGTATTAAAGAGTTTAGTATAGTAGTTAGTACTGTATTAAACAGTTTAGTATAGTAGTTAGTACTGCATTAAACAGTTTAGTATAGTAGTTAGTACTGCATTAAACAGTTTAGTTAAGTAGTTAGTACTGCATTAAACAGTTTAGTATAGTAGTTAGTACTGCATTAAATAGTTTAGTATAGTAGTTAGTACTGCATGCTGCCACAGTTTATTGTAGTAGGTAGTACTGTATTAAACAGTTTAGTATAGTAGTTAGTACTGCATTAAACAGTTTAGTATAGTAGTTAGTACTGCATTAAACAGTTTAGTATAATAGTTAGTACTGCATTAAACAGTTTAGTATAGTAGTTAGTACTGCATTAAACAGTTTAGTATAATAGTTAGTACTGTATTAAACAGTTTAGTATAGTAGTTAGTACTGCATTAAACAGTTTAGTATAGTAGTTAGTACTGTATTAAACAGTTTAGTATAGTAGTTAGTACTGTATTAAACAGTTTAGTATAGTAGTTAGTACTGTATTAAACAGTTTCGTATAGTAGTTAGTACTGTATTAAACAGTTTAGTATAGTAGTTAGTACTGCATTAAACAGTTTAGTATAATAGTTAGTACTGTATTAAACAGTTTAGTATAGTAGTTAGTACTGCATTAAACAGTTTAGTATAGTAGTTAGTACTGTATTAAACAGTTTAGTATAGTAGTTAGTACTGCATTAAACAGTTTAGTATAATAGTTAGTACTGCATTAAACAGTTTAGTATAGTAGTTAGTACTGCATGTCACAGTTTAGTTTAGTAGTTAGTACTGTATTAAACAGTTTAGTATAGTAGTTAGTACTGCATTAAACAGTTTAGTATAGTAGTTAGTACTGCATTAAACAGTTTAGTATAGTAATTAGTACTGCATTAAACAGTTTAGTATAGTAGTTAGTACTGCATTAAACAGTTTAGCATAGTAGTTAGTACTGCATGTCAGGGTTTAGTATAGTAGTTAGTACTGCATGCCATAGTTTAGAACAGTAGTTAGTACTGCATGTCAGGGTTTAGTATAATAGTTAGTACTGCATTAAACAGTTTAGTATAGTAGTTAGTACTGCATGCCACGGTTTAGTATAGTAGTTAGTACTGCATTAAACAGTTTAGTATAGTAGTTAGTACTGCATGCCACGGTTTAGTATAGTAGTTAGTACTGCATGTCACAGTTTAGTTTAGTAGTTAGTACTGCATTAAACAGTTTAGTATAGTAGTTAGTACTGTATTAAACAGTTTAGTATAGTAGTTAGTACTGCATTAAACAGTTTAGTATAGTAGTTAGTACTGCATGCCACGGTTTAGTATAGTAGTTAGTACTGCATGTCACAGTTTAGTTTAGTAGTTAGTACTGCATTAAACAGTTTAGTATAGTAGTTAGTACTGCATTAAACAGTTTAGTATAGTAGTTAGTACTGCATTAAACAGTTTAGTATAGTAGTTAGTACTGCATTAAACAGTTTAGTATAGTAGTTAGTACTGCATTAAACAGTTTAGTGTAGTAGTTAGTACTGCATTAAACAGTTTAGTATAGTAGTTAGTACTGTATTAAACAGTTTAGTATAGTAGTTAGTACTGTATTAAACAGTTTAGTATAGTAGTTAGTACTGCATTAAACAGTTTAGTATAGTAGTTAGTACTGTATTAAACAGTTTAGTATAGTAGTTAGTACTGTATTAAACAGTTTAGTATAGTAGGTAGTACTGCATTAAACAGTTTAGTATAGTAGTTAGTACTGCATGTCAGGGTTTAGTATAGTAGTTAGTACTGCATTAAACAGTTTAGTATAGTAGTTAGTACTGCATGTCAGGGTTTAGTATAGTAGTTAGTACTGCATGTCAGGGTTTAGTTTAGTAGTTAGTACTGCATGTCAGGGTTTAGTATAGTAGTTAGTACTGCATGCCATAGTTTAGAACAGTAGTTAGTACTGCATGTCAGGGTTTAGTTTAGTAGTTAGTACTGCATGTCCGGGTTTAGTATAGTAGTTAGTACTGCATTAAACAGTTTAGTATAGTAGTTAGTACTGCATTAAACAGTTTAGTATAGTAGTTAGTACTGCATGTCAGGGTTTAGTATAGTAGTTAGTACTGCATGTCAGGGTTTAGTTTAGTAGTTAGTACTGCATGTCCGGGTTTAGTATAGTAGTTAGTACTGCATGCCATAGTTTAGAACAGTAGTTAGTACTGCATGTCAGGGTTTAGTATAATAGTTAGTACTGCATGTCACAGTTTAGCATAGTAGTTAGTACGTCAGAGTTTAGTAAAGTAGTTTAGTATAGTAGTTAGTACTGCATGCCATAGTTTAGAACAGTAGTTAGTACTGCATGTCAGGGTTTAGTATAATAGTTAGTACTGCATGTCACAGTTTAGTATAGTAGTTAGTACGTCAGAGTTTAGTAAAGTAGTTTAGTATAGTAGTTAGTACTGCATGCCATAGTTTAGAACAGTAGTTAGTACTGCATGTCACAGTTTAGCATAGTAGTTAGTACGTCAGAGTTTAGTAAAGTAGTTTAGTATAGTAGTTAGTACTGCATGCCATAGTTTAGAACAGTAGTTAGTACTGCATGTCACAGTTTAGCATAGTAGTTAGTACTGCATGTCACAGTTTAGTATAGTAGTTAGTACCTCATGCCATAGTTTAGTATAGTAGTTAGTACTGTATGCCACAGTTTAGTATAGTAGTTAGTACTGTATGCCACAGTTTAGTATAGTAGTTAGTACTGTATGCCACAGTTTAGTATAGTAGTTAGTACTACATACTACAGTTTAGCATAGTCGTTAGTACTACATACTACAGTTTAGCATAGTAGTTAGTACTGCATGTCAGGGTTTAGTACAGTAGTTAGTACTGCATGTCAGGGTTTAGTATAGTAGTTAGTACTGCATGTCAGGGTTTAGTATAGTAGTTAGTACTGCATGCCATAGTTTAGTACAGTAGTTAGTACTGCATGTCAGGGTTTAGTTTAGTAGTTAGTACTGCATGTCACAGTTTAGTATAGTAGTTAGTACTGCATGCCAGAGAAGATCAGTTAGACTGTGATGTGTGTGTGTGTCGTAGGTAAATAATGACCATCCCTAATCAGTGCTCATTTACTGTAGAGACCAGGAGAGGAGACAGGAGAGGAAAGGAAAGAAAAGAGGAGACAAGAGAGGAAAGAGGAGAGGTGGAGGCCTTGTTTTTAATTCATTTCCATACCTTTAAAGTTTACTTCCTTTCGGAAGTCTATGATCTGGTTTGAAAATAGACAGATTATCAGACAGAGAGAGAGAGAGAGAGAGAGAGAGAGAGAGAGAGACAGACAGACAGACAGACAGACAGACAGACAGACAGACAGACAGACAGACAGACAGACAGACAGACAGACAGACAGACAGACAGACAGACAGACAGACAGACAGACAGACAGACAGTCATGCTCAACATGAGCTCCTGATATATTTCATGTTTTTTTGTTTTCAGAATGAGATAAACACTCTAATCGAAAAATAATTCCAGACAAGAAGTGATGAACAACAACTCTATTCATTCAGAATAGAAAAAAAAGTAACTTTGCGCCTCAAGTTAAGAAGTTTTGAGTCTAGCTAGCTAGCTACACAACAAAGACCTAGCCAGCAGACTAACAAGCTAGCCAGAAGAAACGAGCTAGAACAAACCTAGCAAGGGCAGGTAATACAACTACATCAAACGACCAAACCGAGTGAGTAAACCAAAAAGGAGCACGGACTAACTTTAAACATATCTTCTGTTCTTTTGTGTGAGGATTTTTCACTCTTTTTGCTGTTTTTAGAACTAAATTAGCGCTAGCAGCAGATGAACAAACCGGTTGCCATGGCAACGGGGCAGCAGTAGTAGCAGAGCCCACAGGCACCATGTCCCCACTCCCCCTCAGCGCAGAATCCATTCTCTACCCAAAAGAGGCCAAAAATGACACAACGAGGAAATCTTTTAAACAGAAACTACTAAAGGGGAGGCCAGAAACCCTTCACGGTGACGTGAGTAATCTCATGTTTCTCACTGACCAGCCAAATGCATGGCGCTCAGCAGTGTGCTCTCACTACCCATCCATAAAGAAAGAGGGAATCTGTAATGGGTGGAAGATGAAAATCAAAGAGACAGACGACCCTGACAGCACCATGATAACAATCAACCTCTACAAGACTGGGACTGTCATGGTGCAAGGTAACATTAGGCTGTTTGAAACAGACTTTCAGACCATTAAGGAGAGAGCGGAGAGAGAGAAGGACACCACCAGTGACATGCCCTCCCACAAGACAAACTCCACCAGTACCACCCTCACCCCTACTATCCCCACCCAACAAGGCACATCTAGCACCTCTCTTCCCACCATAGTGGAGGACACGCCCCAGGAGGAGAGCGACCCCCTCAGTGCAGAGCAGGCTCAGGCCCTCCTCACCACCATGGCTGCCATGAGGGATGAGTTCACCAGACTGGAGGGGGAGGTGGTCCTGCTCAGGGAGAGCAAACAGCAACCAGACAACCACACCTTAGAGGAGCTCCTAACCAAGGTGAAGACAGAGCAGGACAGCAGCCTTGCAACACAGCTGAAAGAGGTTCAGCAAGAGAGAGACAGACTCAAGAGAGAGCTGGCTGATCTAACAAAGGAGGTGAGAGAGCTCCAAAAAGACAGGCAGAGCAGCAATAAGGAGCTGACCGCACTAAGAGAGGAGCTGCTGGGAAGAAAGAGAACAGAGGACAGGCTGCAGGAGCAGCTAGATCACCACCCTATGACCTGCCCTCACACAGCAGAGGAGCCCAGCTCAACCAGCCAGACTTCCCCAGCCCTGTCCTCACACAGCAGAGGAGCCCAGCTCAACCAGCCAGACTTCCCCAGCCCTGCCTGCTGCACCCCTCCTCCCCAGCCCACAGAACAGCCTCCCACTGACAGTGGCACCGACACAGACCAGCCACACCCCAGCTCCAACACCCACCAGCCCCCCCTCTACCCCCTCCAGACCAGAAGAAACACTGGCTGACATCGTCCTGTTAATGGACTCAAATGGGAAGTTTGTTCAGGAGAATAAACTTTCCCCTCGACACAAAAGGAGAAAGGTGTGGTGCCCAACAACGCAGAGTGCCATGGAGCTGCTTGATAAGGCCCATCTCGGGTCGCCAAGCCACATAATCATACATACCGGAAGCAACGACCTGCGTGCTCAGCAGGAGAGGGTGGCGACTTCACTACGGGGAGTGATTGAGAAGGCCTCCGCAATCTTCCCCAACTCAAGGATCATGGTGTTAACCCTTCTACAGAGGAGGGACTTCCACTCTGCCACAATCCAAAGAATAAACGCCAGCCTATCCCCGGACTGTGCCCTGCGACCCAATGTACACCTGGCCCACCATCCCACCCTCGGTCTGGACTGTCTCTATGACCATGTTCACCTGTACAGGGAGACAGTCCCCATCCTTGCCAAGACTCTCAAGGACGTCGCTTTAAACGGCAGCCCGACCTCTCCACCCAGGAACAGCGGAGCAATCTCCACCCCGCCGAGATCACCGAGACAACATCCCGGACCAGCACCCTGGACCCCCCAGCCACGACCACAGCACCACCAACCTCAATGCCCACCACAGCCAGCGCAGCACAGACCACCCCAGCCCAGCTTCAGAGCCACCCAGACGAGGCCTCCCACCCCCCTGCCCCCCACCGCAGACCCACACCTGAAGGAGCCACAGCCCAGCAGGCAGAGCTACGCACAGGCTGTGAGAGGAGCAACTGGCCCAGCCCCCACCAACCAAATGAATGACATTAAACACATGCTGAGTCTACTATGCTCGCATGTGATAGGCCGAGGGTCATGGATGCTCACATGTGATAGGCCGAGGGTCATGGATGCTCACATGTGATAGGCCGAGGGTCATGGATGCTCACATGTGATAGGCCGAGGGTCATGGATGCTCACATGTGATAGGCCGAGGGTCATGGATGCTCACATGTGATAGGCCGAGGGTCATGGATGCTCACATGTGATAGGCCGAGGGTCACGGTAAGATGAGCACAAGAACTCCACCCAAGTGGCATGACACAAATTCTATCTTAAATTATAAACAAATCACATTTGCAAAATAAGAGTTTACTTTAATTGAAAAATCCTATTTTAATAGTTCTTGTTGGATTGTGAGTGTTTGTTTTCATTTTGAAGGTAAAGAAAAAAAAAAGTTATGAAATATTTTTACGTTGCATGTTGGAATTTACAAGGATTGAAGTCCTCTGCTTTTGGGCTAAAGAGCAGAAACCCAGACTTCCTGAAAGAAATTGAAGATGTTGATATCGTAGTACTACAGGAAACATGGTGCAGAGGTGATGTTTCCACTGGCTGTCCACTATGTTATAGGGAGATACTCATACCATCCACTAAATTAAAAGGAATCAAACAGGGCAGAGGCTCAAGGGGAATGTTAATATGGTATAAATCTGAACTAATTAATTCAATCGAATTGATCAAAACAGGAGAATTCTTTATCTGGTTAAAAATCAACAAGGAGGCTATCTTTACAGATAAAAACATCTTCCTCTGTGCCACATACATTCCCCCCTCAGAGTCACCCTACTTCAATGAAGAGAGTTTCTCCATTCTAGAGGGAGAGATTAGTCACTTTCAGGCCCAAGGCAACGTACTGGTCTGTGGAGACCTGAATGCTAGAACAGCAGAAGAACAAGACACTATTAACAGTCATGGGGACAAACACCTACCAGGAAGCAACAACCTTTCCCTCCCCACATACCCCCACAGAAACAACTATGACAAAGTGAAAAACAAAAACGGAATACAGCTCCTGAGGCTCTGTCGAACACTGGGTCTGTACATAGTCAATGGCAGGCTGAGAGGAGACTCTTTTGGTAGGTACACCTACAGCTCATCCCTTGGCAGCAGCACTGTAGACTACTTCCTCACCGACCTAAACCCAGAGTCTCTCAGAGCCTTCACAGTCAGCCCACTGACACCTCTCTCAGACCACAGTAAAATCACAGTGTATCTGAGAAGAGCAGAACCCAACCATGAAGCATCACGGCCCAATAAATTACATGGTACTAAACAAGCCTAGAGATGGAGTGCAAACAGTACAGACATCTACCAAAAAGCAATTAGTAGCCAAAAATACAATCTCTCCTGGACAACTTTTTAGCCTTAACATTCTCCTTCAGCAACGAAGGTGTAAATTTGGCCGTTAGGAACATAAACTTTATATTTGACAAATTAGCCTCCTTGGCTAATTTAAAGAAGCATAAGAGCAAACCAAAAATAACAGATAATGAAAAATGGTTTGATAATGATTGCAAAAATCTAAGAAAGTCATTGAGAAATATATCTAATCAAAAACATAGAAAACCAGACAACAAAAATATACACTTCAATATGGGGAAACACTGAAGCAATACAAACGCACCCTAAGAACAAAAAGGAACAGCACATTAGAAATCAGCTGGATTGATTTGAGGAATCCATAGAATCAAACCACTTCTGGGAGAATTGGAATAAATTAAACAAACCTCATCATGAGGAATTGGCTTTCCAAAATGGGGATATGTGGAGAAATCACTTTGCAAACCTCTACAGCAATATAACAAAGAGCCCAGAACAAAAAGATATACAAGAAAAATTACAAATCCTTGAATTAGCAGTCAAAGACTATCAGAATCCTGTGGATACCCCAATTACAGAAGAAGAATTATTGGAAAAACTATGCACTCTCCAACCCAAAAAGGCCTGTGGTGCTGATGGTATTTTAAATGAAATGATCAAATATACAGACCACAAATTCAAATTGGCTATACTCAAACTCTTCAACATTATCCTCACTGCAGGTATTTTCCCCGATATTTGGAACCAGGGATTGATCACACCAATCTATAAAAATGGAGACAAATTTGACCCAAATAATTACAGAGGAATTTGCGTTAACAGCAACTTGGGGAAAATCCTCTGCAGTGTTATAAATAGCAGACTACATCATTTCCTTGACGAACACAACGTCCTGAGCAGAAGCCAGATTGGATTTCGAAAAAATTATCGTACAACAGACCACATTTACACCCTCCACACTCTAATTGATAAACATGTTAACCAAAACAAAGGCAAAATCTACTCGTGTTTTGTAGATTTCAAGAAAGCATTTGATTCAATTTGGCACGAAGGTCTTTTTTATAAACTAATAGAAAGTGGTATTGGAGGGAAAACATATGATTTTATTAAATCAATGTACACTAAAAACAAATGTGCGGTTAAAATTGGCAACAAGCAAACAGACTTATTCTCTCAGGAGCGGGGAGTGAAACAGGGCTGCCCAATAAGTCCAACACTATTTAACATCTACATTAATGAATTGGCAAAAACATTAGAAGAATCGGCAGCACCTGGTATCACCCTACACAACACTGAAATCAAGTGTCTGCTGTACGCAGATGACCTGGTGCTGCTGTCTCCCACTAAAGAGGGGTTAGGGGTTCTGTCAGACCTGGGCTCTGACCGTTAACCTAAAAAACCCAAATATAATGATATTCCAAAAAAGGTCCGGAAATAAGGATGACAAATATAAATTATATTTGGACACAGTTCTATTAGAACACACCAAAAACTACACGTATCTAGGACGAAATATCAGCAACACAGGTAGCTTTCACATGGCTGTGAATGAGCTGAGAGACAAAGCAAGAAGAGCATTCTATGCCATTAAAAGGAACATCAAAATCGAAATTCCAATTAGAATCTGGCTCAAATGTTTTCAATCAGTTATAGAACCAATTGCTCTATATGGCAGTGAAGTATGAGGTCCGCTGTCTAATAATGAATTTACTAAATGGGACAAACATCCAATCGAAATACTGCATGCAGTGTTTTGCAAGACTGTATTGCAAGTACAAAGAAAAACTCCAAATAACGCATGTAGGGCAGAATTGGGCCAATACCCCCTCCTCATTCGAATAGAAAAAAGAGCCATCAAATTTTACAACCATCTAAAAACAAGTGACCCTAAAACATTCCATCACACAGCTCTACAATGTCAAGAGATGAAACAAGAGAAGAGTCCCCTCAGCCAGCTGGTTCTGAGGCTCAGTTCACCAACCCAAACCAACCCCATAGAGCCTCGGGACAGCCCTCAGAAAATCTGGCCCAACCAAATCATCACAAAAAAAATATATCACCTATTGGAAAGACACCACAAAAAATCAAAGTAAACTTCAATGCTATTTGGCTCTAAACAGACAGTACATGGTGGCAGACTATCTGACCACTGTAACTGATAGAAAACTGAGGAAAACATTGACTAGGTACAGACTCAGTGAGCACAGTCTGGCTATAGAGACCGGTCGTCACAGACAAACCTGGCTGCCCAGAGAGGACAGGCTGTGCTCACTCTGCTCCAGGGGAGAGGTAGAGACAGAGCTGCATTTCCTATTACACTGTGACAAAAACTCAGACCTAAGAGAATATTTATTTCCCAAAATTATAATTCAATACAAAGAATTTGAAACTATAAAAAATGAAGAAAAAATCTAATATTTATTGGGTGAAAAGCCAAAATGTGCAGTTTTGGCAGCCAAATATGTGTCCTCCTGCCACAGCCTGAGGGACAGCCAGTGAAAAGTGCAAAGTAATGTTGATAATATTTCCCATCTTGTTTTGTCTTTCATACCAGGTCATGTGTCTTCTCAGTCATATTGACACTGGTCTACTACCATTGCTTTAATGTATTGTTGTTCTGATTAATATTGTTGTTGTAGTTGTTGTTAATGGTGATCCCATGTCCACTACTACTATTATTATTGCTGTTGGTCCCTCCATTTATTTATATATATATATATTTTGTATATATATACATATATATTTGATTTTGATTTTTCGATATGTATACTTTGACAATGTAAGTAATAATGAACTTGCAATGTCAATAAAGTCAATTGGAGAGAGAGAGAGACAGAGAGAGAGAGACAGAGAGAGAGAGAGAGAGAGAGAGAGAGAGAGAGAGAGAGAGAGAGAGAGAGAGAGAGAGAGAGAGAGACAGAGAGAGAGAGAGAGAGAGAGAGAGAGACAGAGAGAGAGAGAGAGAGAGAGAGAGAGAGACAGAGAGAGACAGAGAGAGAGAGAGAGAGAGAGAGAGAGAGAGACAGAGAGACAGAGAGACAGAGAGAGAGGGAGAGAGAGAGAGAGAGAGAGAGAGAGGAGAGAGAGAGAGAGAGAGAGAGAGAGAGAGAGAGAGACAGAGAGAGAGAGAGAGAGAGAGAGAGAGAGAGAGAGAGAGAGACAGAGAGGGAGAGAGACAGAGAGAGACAGAGAGAGGGAGAGAGAGAGAGAGAAAGACATAGGAAGACAGAGAGAGGGAGAGAGAGAGAGAGAAAGACATAGGAAGACAGAGAGAGGGAGAGAGAGAGAGAGAGAGAGAGAGAGAGAGAGAGAGAGAGAGAGAGACAGAGAGAGACAGAGAGAGAGAGAGAGAGAGAGAGAGAGAGAGAGAGAGAGAGAGAGAGAGAGAGAGAGAGAGAGAGAGACAGAGAGAGGGAGAGAGAGAGAGAGAGAGAGAGAGAGAGAGAGAGAGAGAGAGAGAGAGAGAGAGAGAGAGAGAGAGAGAGAGAGAG